>NC_090742.1:66987293-66992293 GCF_036898095.1 Palaemon carinicauda | reverse complement strand
GACAGTAGGCCTATAAAGAAACAACAGGGGGAGGGGGAGTTGCCCCAGCCTACTATTTATGTCATCACACCGACCTATAAGAGAATGGAACAGGTGAGAGTTGATTAGCGATTTCATTTCTGCGCAAATTAATCTTTTCACGAAGGGACTGATAAATCTTAGCCAACAAGGGCTGCGGTGGCTAATGTGGTAACGTCCTTGACTGGTGAACGCCACACTGGGTTTCAAATCCCGCTCAAACTCGTTAGTTTCTTTGATCGCTGCAACATCACCATTCGTGTGAGCTAATGATATGGGGGAGGGGGGTTTGCGGAGCCTGTAAGTCTATCAGCTGAGTCATCAGCAGCCATTGCTTGGCCATCCTTGGTTCTAGCTTGGGTGGAGAGGGGGCTTGGACGCTGATCATAATGTATATGGTTAGTTTCTAGGGCATTACCCTGCTTGATAAGGCAATGTCACTGTCCTTGCCTCTTCCATTCATGAGCCGCATTTAAACCTATAAAAACAATTAAAAACAGCAAAAAAATAAACTTATGGTTTGTTAATCATCATCATCATCATAGTCATTATATTGATAATGATCATAACAATGACAGTGTATATGTTTATTTTCGTTTATTCAGTTTAGCAATTAGTTAAGCATTTATACTCACCTCTGTTCTGATTTCATTTTGTCCTATTCTACTCTATTTTACCAAAATCTTATTTTCCGCTATTACATTGTGCAGAATCATCATAATCAACATCTCCTCCTACGATTATTGACGCAAAGGGCCTCGGTTAGATTTCGCCAGTCGTCTGTATCTTGAGCTTTTAAATCAACACTTCTCCATTCATCTTCTCCTACTTTACGCTTCATAGTCCTCAGGCATGTAGGCCTGGGTCTTCCAACTCTTCTAGTGCCTTTTGGAGCCCAGTTGAAAGATTGGTACATACATAATGGATAATTGTAGGAATAATAATCGATTTATATCTCAGTTTCTCATGATTTACTTCCCTTATCTATTCTGTGGTCCCATCGACAGATACCAATTTGCACCTCAGTTTCTCAAGATTTATTTCATTTATCTCCTCTGTGTTCCCGTCGACAGATACCAATTTGCACCTCAGTTTCTCAAGATTTATTTCATTTATCTCTTGTGTTCCCGTCGACAGATACCAATTTGCATCTCAGTTTCTCACGATTTATTTCATTTATCTCTTCTGTGTTCCTGTCGACAGATACCAATTTGCATCTCAGTTTCTCACGATTTATTTCATTTATCTCCTCTGTGTTCCCATCGACATATACCAATTTGCATCTCAGTTTCTCACGATTTATTTCATTTATCTCTTCTGTGTTCCCGTCGACAGTTACCAATTTGCACTTCAGTTTCTCAAGATTCATTTCATTTATCTCCTCTGTGTTCCCGTCGACAGATACCAATTTGCATCTAAGTTTCTCATGATTTATTTCCTTTATCTCCTCTGTGTTCCCGTCGACAGATACCAATTTGCACCTGTTTTTCAAGATTTATTTAATTTATCTCCTCTGTATTCCCGTCGACAGATACCAATTTGCATCTCAGTTTCTCACGATTTATTTCCCTTATCTCCTCTGTACTCCCGTCGACATATACCAATTTGCACCGGTTTCTCACGATTTATTTCATTTATCTCTTCTGTGTTCCCATCGACAGATACCAATTTGCATCTCAGTTTCTCACGATTTATTTCATTTATCTCTTCTGTTTTCCCATCGACAGATACCAATTTGCATCTCAGTTTCTCACGATTTATTTCATTTATCTCCTCTGTGTTCTTGTCGACAGATACCAATTTGCACCTCAGTTTCTCACGATTTATTTCATTTATCTCCTCTGTGTTCCCGTCGACAGATAATAATTTGCACCTCAGTTTCTCACGATTTATTTCCTTTATCTCTTCTGTGTTCCCGTCGACAGATACCAATTTGCACCTCAGTTTCTCACGATTTATTTCATTTATCTCTTCTGTGTTCCCGTCGACAGATACCAATTTGCATCTCAGTTTCTCACGATTCATTTCCTTTATCTCTTCTGTGTTCCCGTCGACAGTTACCAATTTGCACCTCAGTTTCTCAAGATTCATTTCATTTATCTCCTCTGTGTTCCCGTCGACAGATACCAATTTGCATCTCAGTTTCCCAAGATTTATTTCATTTATCTCCTCTGTGTTCCCGTCGACAGATACCAATTTGCACCTCAGTTTCCCAAGATTTATTTCATTTATCTCCTCTGTGTTCCCGTCGACAGATACCAATTTGCATCTAAGTTTCTCACGATTTATTTGTTTTATCTCCTCTGTGTTCCCGTCGACAGATACCAATTTACCCCTGTTTTTCAAGATTTATTTAATCTATCTCCTCTGTGTTCCCGTCGACAGATACCAATTTGCATCTCAGTTTCTCACGATTTATTTCCTTTATCTCCTCTGTACTCCCGTCGACAGATACCAATTTGCACCTGTTTCTCACGATTTATTTCATTTATCTCCTCTGTGTTCCCATCGACAGATACCAATTTGCACCTCAGTTTCTCACGATTTATTTCATTTATCTCTTCTGTTTTCCCATCGACAGATACCAATTTGCATCTCAGTTTCTCACGATTTATTTCATTTATCTCTTCTGTGTTCCCGTCGACAGATACCAATTTGCACCTCAGTTTCTCACGATTTATTTCATTTATCTCCTCTGTGTTCCCGTCGACAGATAATAATTTGCACCTCAGTTTCTCACGATTTATTTCCTTTTATCTCCTCTGTGTTCCCGTCGATAGATACCAATTTGCATCTCAGTTTCTCACGATTTATTTCATTTATCTCTTCTGTGTTCCCGTCGACAGATACCAATTTGCATCTCAGTTTCTCACGATTCATTTCCTTTATCTCTTCTGTGTTCCCGTCGACAGTTACCAATTTGCACCTCAGTTTCTCAAGATTCATTTCATTTATCTCCTCTGTGTTCCCATCGACAGATACCAATTTGCACCTCAGTTTCCCAAGATTTATTTCATTTATCTCCTCTGTGTTCCCGTCGACAGATACCAATTTGCATCTAAGTTTCTCACGATTTATTTGTTTTATCTCCTCTGTGTTCCCGTCGACAGATACCAATTTGCACCTGTTTTTCAAGATTTATTTCATTTATCTCCTCTGTGTTCCCGTCGACAGATACCAATTTGCATCTCAGTTTCTCACGATTTATTTTCTTTATCTCCTCTGTACTCCCGTCGACAGATACCAATTTGCACCTGTTTCTCAAGATTTATTTCATTTATCTCTTCTGTGTTCCCATCGACAGATACCAATTTGCATCTCAGTTTCTCACGATTTATTTCATTTATCTCTTCTGTTTTCCCATCGACAGATACCAATTTGCATCTCAGTTTCTCACAATTTATTTCATTTATCTCCTCTGTGTTCCCGTCGACAGATACCAATTTGCACATCAGTTTCTCACGATTTATTTCATTTATCTCCTCTGTATTCCCGTCGACAGATAATAATTTGCACCTCAGTTTCTCACGATTTATTTCCTTTATCTCCTCTGTGTTCCCGTCGATAGATACCAATTTGCATCTCAGTTTCTCACGATTTATTTCATTTATCTCTTCTGTGTTCCCGTCGACAGATACCAATTTGCATCTCAGTTTCTCACGATTCATTTCCTTTATCTCTTCAGTGTTCCCGTCGACAGTTACCAATTTGCACCTCAGTTTCTCAAGATTCATTTAATTTATCTCCTCTGTGTTCCCATCGACAGATGCCAATTTGCACCTCAGTTTCTCAAGATTTATTTAATTTATCTCCTCTGTGTTCCCGCCGACAGATACCAATTTGCACCTCAGTTTCTCAAGATTTATTTCCTTTATCTCCTCTGTGTTCCCGTCGACAGAGACCAATTTGCACCTGTTTTTCAAGATTTATTTAATTTATCTCCTCTGTATTCCCGTCGACAGATACCAATTTGCATCTCAGTTTCTCACGATTTATTTCCCTTATCTCCTCTGTACTCCCGTCGACAGATACCAATTTGCATCTAAGTTTCTCACGATTTATTTGTTTTATCTCCTCTGTGTTCCCGTCGACAGATACCAATTTGCACCTGTTTTTCAAGATTTATTTCATTTATCTCCTCTGTGTTCCCGTCGACAGATACCAATTTGCATCTCAGTTTCTCACGATTTATTTTCTTTATCTCCTCTGTACTCCCGTCGACAGATACCAATTTGCACCTGTTTCTCAAGATTTATTTCATTTATCTCTTCTGTGTTCCCATCGACAGATACCAATTTGCATCTCAGTTTCTCACGATTTATTTCATTTATCTCTTCTGTTTTCCCATCGACAGATACCAATTTGCATCTCAGTTTCTCACAATTTATTTCATTTATCTCCTCTGTGTTCCCGTCGACAGATACCAATTTGCACATCAGTTTCTCACGATTTATTTCATTTATCTCCTCTGTATTCCCGTCGACAGATAATAATTTGCACCTCAGTTTCTCACGATTTATTTCCTTTATCTCCTCTGTGTTCCCGTCGATAGATACCAATTTGCATCTCAGTTTCTCACGATTTATTTCATTTATCTCTTCTGTGTTCCCGTCGACAGATACCAATTTGCATCTCAGTTTCTCACGATTCATTTCCTTTATCTCTTCTGTGTTCCCGTCGACAGTTACCAATTTGCACCTCAGTTTCTCAAGATTCATTTAATTTATCTCCTTTGTGTTCCCATCGACAGATGCCAATTTGCACCTCAGTTTCTCAAGATTTATTTAATTTATCTCCTCTGTGTTCCCGCCGACAGATACCAATTTGCACCTCAGTTTCTCAAGATTTATTTCCTTTATCTCCTCTGTGTTCCCGTCGACAGAGACCAATTTGCATCTCAGTTTCTCACGATTTATTTCCTTTATCTCCTCTGTATTCCTGTCGACAGATACCAATTTGCATCTTAGTTTCTCAAGATTTAT
>NC_090742.1:66924793-66979793 GCF_036898095.1 Palaemon carinicauda | reverse complement strand
GACGACTTAATACCCAATAGCAAACACATTTATAATATCTTTCAGAATACTGTATAGACGACTTAATACCCAATAGCAAACACACTTATAGTCTCTTTCAGAATATTGTATAGACGACATTATACCCAATAGCAAACACATTTATAGTCTCTTTCAGAATACTGTATAGACGACACAATACCCAATAGCAAACACATTTATAGTATCTTTCAGAATACTGTATAGACGACATAATACCCAATAGCAAACACATTTATAGTCTCTTTCAGAATACTGTATAGACGACATTATACCCAATAGCAAACACATTTATAGTCTCTTTCAGAATACTGTATAGACGAAACAATACCAAATAGCAAACACATTTATAGTCTCTTTCAGAATACTGTATAGACGACAAAATGCCAAATAGCAAACACATTCATAGTATCTTTCAGAATACTATAAAGACGACTTAATACCCAATAGCAAACACTTTTATAGTCTCTTTCAGAATACTGTAAAGACGACTTAATACCCAATAGCAAACATTTTTATAGCCTCTTTCAGAATACTGTATAGATGACTTAATACCCAATAGCAAACACTTTTATAGTCTCTTTCAGAATACTGTATAGACGACACAATACCAAATAGCAAACACATTTATAGTATCTTTCAGTATACTGTATAGACGACATAATACCCAATAGCAAACACATTTATAGTCTCTTTCAGAATACTGTATAGCCGACATTATACCCAATAGCAAACTCATTTATAGTCTTTCAGAATACTATATAGACGACTTAATACACAATAGAAAACACATTTATAGTCTCTTTCAGAATACTGTATAGACAACATTATACCCAATAGCAAACTCATTTATATTCTTTCAGAATATTATATAGACGACTTAATACCCAATAGCAAACACATTTATAGTCTCTTTTAGAATACTGTATAGACGATATTATACCCAATAGCAAACTCATTTATAGTCTTTCAGAATACTGTATAGACGACATTATACCCAATAGCAAACACATTTATAGTCTCTTTCAGAATACTGTATAGACGACACAATACCAAATAGCAAACACTTTTATAGTATCTTTCAGAATACTGTATAGACGACATTATACCCAATAGCAAACTCATTTATAGTCTTTCAGAATACTATATAGACGACTTAATACCCAATAGCAAACACATTTATAGCCTCTTTCAGAATACTGTATAGACGACATTATACCCAATAGCAAACTCATTTATATTCTTTCAGAATATTATATAGACGACTTAATACCCAATAGCAAACACATTTATAGTCTTTCAGAATACTGTATAGACGACATAATACCCAATAGCAAATACATTTATAGCCTCTTTCAGAATACTGTATAGACGACATTAAACCCAATATCAAACTCATTTATATTCTTTCAGAATATTATATAGACGACTTAATACCCAATAGCAAACACATTTATAGTATCTTTCAGAATACTGTATAGACGACATAATACCTAATAGCAAACACATTTATAGCCTCTTTCAGAATACTGTATAGACGACATTATACCCAATAGCAAACTCATTTATATTCTTTCAGAAAATTATATAGACGACTTAATACCCAATAGCAAACACATTTATAGTCTCTTTCAGAATACTGTATAGACGACATTATACCCAATAGCAAACTCATTTATAGTCTTTCAGAATACTATATAGACGACTTAATACCCAATAGCAAACTCATTTATAGTCTTTCAGAATACTATATAGACGACTTAATACCCAATAGCAAACACATTTATAGTATCTTTCAGAATACTGTATAGACGACATAATACCCAATAGCAAACACACTTATAGTCTCTTTCAGAATACTGTATAGACGACATTATACCCAATAGCAAACACATTTATAGTCTCTTTCACAATACTGTATAGACGACACAATACCAAATAGCAAACATATTTATAGTATCTTTCAGAATACTGTATAGACGACATAATACCTAATAGCAAACACATTTATAGTCTCTTTCAGAATACTGTATAGACGACATTATACCCAATAGCAAACTCATTTATAGTCTTTCAGAATACTATATAGACGACTTAATACCCAATAGCAAACATATTTATAGCCTCTTTCAGAATACTGTATAGACGACATTATACCCAATAGCAAACACATTTATAGTCTCTTTCAGAATAATGTATAGACGAAACAATACCAAATAGCAAACACATTTATAGTCTCTTTCAGAATACTGTATAGACGACACAATACCAAATAGCAAACACATTTATAGTCTCTTTCAGAATACTGTATAGACGACATTATACCCAATAGCAAACACACTTATAGTGTCTTTCAGAATACTGTAGAGACAACACAATACCAAATAGCAAACACATTTATAGTATCTTTCAGAATACTGTATAGACGACATAATACCCAATAGCAAACACATTTATAGTCTCTTTCAGAATACTGTATAGACAATATTATACCCAATAGCAAACTCATTTATAGTCTTTCAGAATACTATATAGACGACTTAATACCCAATAGCAAACACATTTATAGTATCTTTCAAAATACTGTATAGACGACATTATACCCAATAGCAAACACATTTATAGTCTCTTTCAGAATACTGTATAGACAACATTATACCCAATAGCAAACACACTTATAGTGTCTTTCACAATACTGTATAGACGACACAATACCCAATAGCAAACATATTTATAGTATCTTTCAGAATACTGTATAGACGACATAATACCCAATGGCAAACACACTTATAGTCTCTTTCAGAATACTGTATAGACAACATTATACCCAATAGCAAACACATTTATAGCCTCTTTCAGAATACTGTATAGACGACATTATACCCAATAGCAAACTCATTTATAGTCTTTCAAAATACTGTATAGACGACTTAATACCCAATAGCAAACACATTTATAGTATCTTTAGGAATACTGTATAGACGACATAATACCCAATAGCAAACACATTTATAGTCTCTTTCAGATTACTGTATAGACGACATAATACCAAGTAGCAAACACATTTATAGCCTCTTTCAGAATACTGTATAGACGACATTATACCCAATAGCAAACTCAATTATATTCTTTCAGAATATTATATAGACGACTTAATACCCAATAGCAAACACATTTATAGTCTCTTTCAGAATACTGTATAGACGACATTATACCCAATAGCAAACTCATTTATAGTCTTTCAGAATACTATATAGACGACTTAATACCCAATAGCAAACACATCTATAGTATCTTTCAGAATACTGTATAGACGACATAATACCCAATAGCAAACACACTTATAGTCTCTTTCAGAATACTGTATAGACGACATTATACCCAATAGCAAACACATTTATAGTCTCTTTCAGAATACTATATAGACGACTTAATACCCAATAGCAAACACATCTATAGTATCTTTCAGAATACTGTATAGACGACATAATACCCAATAGCAAACACACTTATAGTCTCTTTCAGAATACTGTAGAGACAACACAATACCAAATAGCAAACACACTTATAGTCTCTTTCAGAATACTGTATAGACAACATTATACCCAATAGCAAACACATTTATAGCCTCTTTCAGAATACTGTATAGACGACATTATACCCAATAGCAAACTCATTTATAGTCTTTCAGAATACTATATAGACGACTTAATACCCAATAGCAAACACATCTATAGTATCTTTCAGAATACTCTATAGACGACATAATACCCAATGGCAAACACACTTATAGTCTTTTTCAGAATACTGTATAGACGACACAATACCCAATAGCAAACACATTCATAGCCTCTTTCAAAATACTGTATAGACAACATTATACCCAATAGCAAACTCATTTATAGTCTTTCAGAATACTGTATAGACGACATTATACCCAATAGCAAACACATTTATAGTCTCTTTCAGAATACTGTATAGACGAAACAATACCAAATAGCAAACACATTTATAGTCTCTTTCAGAATACTGTATAGACGACACAATACCAAATAACAAACACATTTATAGTATCTTTCAGAAAACTATAAAGACGACCTAATACCCAATAGCAAACACTTTTATAGTCTCTTTCAGAATACTGTAAAGACGACTTAATACCCAATAGCAAACATTTTTATAGCCTCTTTCAGAATACTGTATAGATGACTTAATACCCAATAGCAAACACTTTTATAGTCTCTTACAAAATACTGTATAGACGACACAATACCAAATAGCAAACACATTTATAGTATCTTTCAGTATACTGTATAGACGACATAATACCCAATAGCAAACACATTTATAGTCTCTTTCAGAATACTGTATAGCCGACATTATACCCAATAGCAAACTCATTTATAGTCTTTCAGAATACTATATAGATGACTTAATACCCAATAGAAAACACATTTATAGTCTCTTTCAGAATACTGTATAGACAACATTATACCCAATAGCAAACTCATTTATATTCTTTCAGAATATTATATAGACGACTTAATACCCAATAGCAAACACATTTATAGTCTCTTTCAGAATACTGTATAGACGATATTATACCCAATAGCAAACTCATTTATAGTCTTTCAGAATACTGTATAGACGACATTATACCCAATAGCAAACACATTTATAGTCTCTTTCAGAATACTGTATAGACGACACAATACCAAATAGCAAACACATTTATAGTATATTTCAGTATACTGTATAGACGACATTATACCCAATAGCAAACTCATTTATAGTCTTTCAGAATACTATATAGACGACTTAATACCCAATAGCAAACACATTTATAGTCTTTCAGAATACTGTATAGACGACATAATACCCAATAGCAAATACATTTATATCCTCTTTCAGAATACTGTATAGACGACATTAAACCCAATATCAAACTCATTTATATTCTTTCAGAATATTATAAAGACGACTTAATACCCAATAGCAAACACATTTATAGTATCTTTCAGAATACTGTATAGACGACATAATACCTAATAGCAAACACATTTATAGCCTCTTTCAGAATACTGTATAGACGACATTATACCCAATAGCAAACTCATTTATATTCTTTCAGAAAATTATATAGACGACTTAATACCCAATAGCAAACACATTTATAGTCTCTTTCAGAATACTGTATAGACGACATTATACCCAATAGCAAACTCATTTATAGTCTTTCAGAATACTATATAGACGACTTAATACCCAATAGCAAACTCATTTATAGTCTTTCAGAATACTATATAGACGACTTAATACCCAATAGCAAACACATTTATAGTATCTTTCAGAATACTGTATAGACGACATAATACCCAATAGCAAACACACTTATAGTCTCTTTCAGAATACTGTATAGACGACATTATACCCAATAGCAAACACATTTATAGTCTCTTTCACAATACTGTATAGACGACACAATACCAAATAGCAAACATATTTATAGTATCTTTCAGAATACTGTATAGACGACATAATACCTAATAGCAAACACATTTATAGTCTCTTTCGGAATACTGTATAGACGACATTATACCCAATAGCAAACTCATTTATAGTCTTTCAGAATACTATATAGACGACTTAATACCCAATAGCAAACACATTTATAGCCTCTTTCAGAATACTGTATAGACGACATTATACCCAATAGCAAACACATTTATAGTCTCTTTCAGAATAATGTATAGACGAAACAATACCAAATAGCAAACACATTTATAGTCTCTTTCAGAATACTGTATAGACGACACAATACCAAATAGCAAACACATTTATAGTATCTTTCAGAATACTATAAAGACGACTTGATACCCAATAGCAAACACTTTTATAGTCTCTTTCAGAATACTGTATAGACGACTTAATACCCAATAGCAAACATTTTTATAGCCTCTTTCAGAATACTCTATAGATGACTTAATACTCAATAGCAAACACTTTTATAGTCTCTTTCAGAATACTGTATAGACGACACAATACCAAATAGCAAACACATTTATAGTATCTTTCAGAATACTGTATAGACGACATAATACCCAATAGCAAACACATTTATAGTCTCTTTCAGAATACTGTATAGCCGACATTATACCCAATAGCAAACTCATTTATAGTCTTTCAGAATACTATATAGACGACTTAATGCCCAATAGAAATCACATTTATAGTCTCTTTCAGAATACTGTATAGACAACATTATACCTAATAGCAAACTCATTTATATTCTTTCTGAATATTATATAGACGACTTAATACCCAATAGCAAACACATTTATAGTATCTTTCAGAATACTGTATAAACGACATTATACCCAATAGCAAACTCATTTATAGTCTTTCAGAATACTGTATAGACGACTTAATACCTAATAGCAAGCACATTTATAGTCTCTTTCAGAATACTGTATGGATGACACAATACCCAATAGCAAACATATTTAGAGTCTCTTTCAGAATACTGTATAGACGACTTAATACCCAATAGCAAACACTTTTATAGTCTCTTTCAGAATACTATATAGACGACTTAATACCCAATAGCAAACACATTTATAGTCTCTTTCAGAATACTGTATAGACGACATAATACCCAATAGCAAACACATTTATAGTCTCTTTCAAAATACTGTATAGACGACATTATACCCAATAGCAAACTTATTTATAGTCTTTCAGAATACTATATAAACGACTTAATACCCGATAGAAAACACATTTATAGTCTTTTTCAGAATACTATATAGACGACACAATACCAAATAGCAAACACATTTATAGTCTCTTTCAGAATACTGTAAAGACGACATTATACCCAATAGCAAACACATTTATAGTCTCTTTCGGAATACTATATAGACGACACAATACCAAATAGCAAACACATTTATAGTCTCTTTCAGAATACTGTATGGATGACACAATACCCAATAGCAAATACATTTATAGTCTCTTTCAGAATACTATATAGAGGGCTTAATACCCAATAGCAAACACATTTATAGTCTCTTTCAGAATACTATATAGACGACACAATACCCAATAGCAAACACTTTTATAGTCTTTCAGAATACTGTATAGACGACATAATACCCAATACCAAGCACATTTATAGTCTCTTTCAGAATACTGTATAGACGACATAATACCTAATAGCAAACACATTTATAGTCTCTTTCAGAATACTGTATAGACGACACAATACCAAATAGCAAACACTTTTATAGTCTCTTTCTGAATACTGTAGAGACGACATGATAGCCAATAGCAAACACATCTATAGTCTCTTTCAGAATACTGTATGGATGACACAATACCCAATAGCAAACACATTTATAGTCTCTTTCAGAATACTGTATGAACGACACAATACCAAATAGCAAACGCATTTTTAGTATCTTTCAGAATACTGTATAGACGACATAATACCCAATAGCAAACACATTTATAGTCTCTTTCAGAATACTGTATAGACGACACAATACCCAATAGCAAACACATTTATAGTCTCTTTCAGAATACTGTATAGACGACTTAATACCATATAGCAAACACATTTATAGTCTCTTTCAGAATACTGTATGGATGACACAATACCCAATAGCAAATACATTTATAGTCTCTTTCAGAATACTCTATAGACGACTTAATACCCAATAGCAAACAAATTTATAGTCTCTTTCAGAATACTATATAGACGAAACAATACCAAATAGCAAACACTTTTATAGTCTCTTTCAGAATACTGTATAGACGACACAATACCCAATAGCAAACTCATTTATAGTCTCTTTCAGAATACTTAATAGACGACATAATACCCAATAGCAAGCACATTTATAGTCTCTTTCAGAATACTGTATAGACGACATAATACCCAATAGCAAACACATTTATAGTCTCTTTCAGAATACTGTATAGACGACACAATACCAAATAGCAAACACATTTATAGTCTCTTTCAGAATACTGTAAAGACGACATAATAGCCAATAGCAAACACATTTATAGTCTCTTTCAGAATACTGTATAGACGACTTAATACCCAATAGCAAACACATTTATAGTCTCTTTCAGAATACTGTATAGACGACACAATACCAAATAGCAAACTCATTTATAGTCTCTTTCAGAATACTGTATAGACGACACAATACCCAATAGCAAACTCGTTTATAGTCTTTCAGAATACTGTATAGACAACATAATACCCAATAGCAAACATATTTATAGTCTCTTTCAGAATACTGTATAGACGACACAATACCCAATAGCAAACTCATTTATAGTCTCTTTCAGAATACTGTATAGACGACACAATACCCAATAGCAAACTCATTTATAGTCTTTCAGAATACTGTATAGACAACATAATACCCAATAGCAAACACATTTATAGTCTCTTTCAGAATACTGTATAGACGACACAATACCCAATAGCAAACTCATTTATAGTCTTTCAGAATACTGTATAGACAACATAATACCCAATAGCAAACACATTTATAGTCTCTTTCGGAATACTGTATAGACGACATTATACCCAATAGCAAACACATTTATAGTCTTCCAGAATACTATATAGACGACTTAATACCCAATAGAAAACACATTTATAGTCTCTTTCAGTTGCTATATAGACGACACAATACCAAATAGCAAACACATTTATAGTTTCTTTCAGAATACTGTATAAACGACATTATACCCAATAGCAAACACATTTATAGTCTCTTTCAGAATACTATATAGACTACTTAATACCCAATAGCAAAGACATTTATAGTCTCTTTCAGAATACTCTATAGACGACATTATACCCAATAGCAAACACATTTATAGTCTCTTTCAGAATACTGTATTGACGACATAATACCCAATAGCAAACACATTTATAGTCTCTTTCAGAATACTGTATAGACGACACAATACCAAATAGCAAACACATTTATAGTATCTTTCAGAATACTATAAAGACGACTTGATACCCAATAGCAAACACTTTTATAGTCTCTTTCAGAATACTGTATAGATGACTTAATACCCAATAGCAAACTTATTTATAGTCTTTCAGAATACTATATAGACGACTTAATACCCAATAGAAAACACATTTATAGTCTCTTTCAGAATACTATATAGACGACACAATACCAAATAGCAAACACATTTATAGTCTCTTTCAGAATACTGTAAAGACGACATAATACCCAATAGCAAAGACATTTATAGTCTCTTTCAGAATACTGTATAGACGACATTAATACCCAATAGCAAACACTTGCTCTATTGAATTCTCAAATATTTGTAGCCCTTTGGAAAATTTATTGCAAAAAAATATGTTTTCTGAAGTAATATTGGTCTAAACCTCTCTACCATTGATTATTAAATTTCTAACAAAGTAAATTTCTTTCGGTGAATATCTCAGCCTAGTGAATCGAATATTATTATCATCGTTATTATTGTAATTGAATGTAAAACTTCAATTAAAGCATAGCATTGTTTTGAAGGTGTCCTTTCTATGTAACTGTACCAACCATGTGTCACACGATCGTACATAAATTATTTTGTATATATTATGCCTGTATCTGCGCTCTTCCCTCGCACTAAAATGAACCAGAATACCCATGTTGGCGTGTCGCCTATGTAACATTGTCATTTTCTCAAACATGTATTTTCCTGTTGCCTTGAGGTTTTGTATATAAAGGAGTGTGTTCTTTAATAAAGATACTCAGTTGATTGCATCCTGCCTTTGAGTTCACAACCCTCTCTCGGCTTGTCACATTGGTCACTCCGGGGTCACCAATGTGACGAGCCGAGAGAGGGTTGTGAACTCAAAGGCAGGATGCAATCAACTGAGTATCTTTATTAAAGAACACACTCCTTTATATACAAAACCTCAAGGCAACAGGAAAATACATGTTTGAGAAAATGACAATGTTACATAGGCGACACGCCAACATGTCTATTCTGGTTCTTTTTAGTGCGAGGGAAGAGCGCAGATACAAGCATAATATATACAAAATAATTTATGTACGATCGTGTGATACATGGTTGGTACATAACATAAGTGGAGCACAAAATAGATCATATCGCAGATTCCTTTTATAACTGAGGGCAAATTCTATTGTATAATCCAACGTTAAGATTATGTTATTTTTCCAGTTCCAATTATTTCAAATATTTTATTTTAATTGTTCATTATTTCGATTGTAGTTTATTTCCTTATTTCTTTTCCTAACTCGGCTATTTTTCCTTTTTGGAGCGTTTAGCCTTATAGCATCATGTTTTTCGAACTAATGGGGCTTAGATAATAATAATAATAATAATAATAATAATAATAATAATAATAATAATGATGATGATGATGATGATAACAACAACAACAACAACAACAATAATAATAATAATAATAATAATAATAATAATACCGCAAATTCCTTTCGTATATCTGACGGAAAATTTCATTACATAATCCAAAGTTAAGATTAAATTCCCTTTCCAGCTCCCATGCCCAAGCAATACAGGACTAGGTCCAAGGCCTTACCCAAGGGCGTGGCCAATAGGAACGCCGGGTTGAAGTGGCTGAGGAAACACGCCACGCAGGGCGTTGTTTATTTTGCTGACGATGACAACACGTATGACATCAGAATCTTCGAGGAGGTAAGTATTTTCTTAGTGGAGCATCTATGATCATTATTATTATTATTAAATGCTAAGCTACAACCCTAGTTGGAAAAGCAGGATGCTATAAGCCTAGTGATAAGGCCACTCCCATATTTGGCGGTTGTGACAGTATGGCCTAGTGTATAAACGCATCTCGAACTATGGCAATTTACTTGTGATGTTGTTAGATCACCTATAAGTCAATTTCTTTTAGCGAGGCAGATTTGCACCGACTCGCAGAGGTTCCCTTTTAGCTCGGAAAAGTTTCCTGATCGCTGATTGGTTAGAATTATCTTGTCCAACCAATCAGCGATCAGGAAACTTTTCCGAGCTATAAGGGAACCTTTCTAACCAATCAGCGATCAGGAAACTTTTCCGAGCTAAAAGGGAACCCTTCTAACCAATCAGCGATCATGAAACTTTTCAGAGCTATAGGGGAACCTTTCTAACCAATCAGCGATCAGGAAACTTTTCCGAGCTAAAAGGGAACCTTTCTAACCAATCAGCGCTCAGGAAACTTTTCCGAGCTATAAGGGAACCTTTCTAACCAATCAGCGATCAGGAAACTTTTCCGAGCTAAAAGGGAACCTTTCTAACCAATCAGCGATCAGGAAACTTTTCCGAGCTAAAAGGGAACCTTTCTAACCAATCAGCGATCAGGAAACTTTTCCGAGCTATAGGGGAACCTTTCTAACCAATCAGCGATCAGGAAACTTTTCCGAGCTATAAGGGAACCTTTCTAACCAATCAGCGATCAGGAAACTTTTCCGAGCTATAAGGGAACCTTTCTAACCAATCAGCGATCAGGAAACTTTTCCGAGCTAAAAGGGAACCTTTCTAACCAATCAGCGATCAGGAAACTTTTCCGAGCTATAAGGGAACCTTTCTAACCAATCAGCGATCAGGAAACTTTTCCGAGCTAAAAGAGAACCTTTCTAACCAATCAGCGATCAGGAAACTTTTCCGAGCTATAAGGGAACCTTTCTAACCAATCAGCGATCAGGAAACTTTTCCGAGCTAAAAGGGAACCTTTCTAACCAATCAGCGATCAGGAAACTTTTCCGAGCTATAAGGGAACCTTTCTAACCAATCAGCGATCAGGAAACTTTTCCGAGCTATAAGGGAACCTTTCAAACCAATCAGCGATCGGGAAACTTTTCCGAGCTAAAAGAGAACCGCTGCGAGTCGGTGCAAATCTGCCTCGCTAAAAGAGATTGACTTACATAGCACCTTTACTATGTTGTGTACAGTAGGCTACATCAATTCAACCATATAAATTCCAGGTGAAATTGTCACCGGTCTTTCCTCACGAAGTTAATGATGATATCCAACAAAGGGTACAGCTCCTGGAGAGCAACAGAGGTCATCTTGAGGGTGCTTATGAAAGATTGCTGAGTGCCTCGTGTTTGGCTGCTGGCTCTGAAGCTTGGAGACATGCACTAGGCAGTGTTGCTACATTCTAACTAATGCTTGCTTTTCCAATTAGGGTTATAGCTTAGCTAATAGTAGTAGTATTAGTAGTAGTAGTAGTAGTAGAGGTAATAATAATAATAATAATAATAATAATAATAATAATAATAATAATAATAATAATAATAATAATAATAATAATGCGGCAAAGTGGGTGTACTTGCTTGAGGGGTACACTCGGGCACACTTCTATCTTATTTCTCTTCCTCTTGTTTTGTTAAAGTTTTTATAGTTTATTTAGGAAATACTCATTTTAATGCTGTTACTGTTCTTAAGATATTTTATTTTTCCTTGTTACCTTTCCTCACTGAGCTATTTTCCCTGTTGGAGCCCGTGGGCATAGCATTCTGCTTTTTCAGCTATGGGGTGTTGATTAGCAAATAATAATAATAATAATAATAATAATAATAATAATAATAATAATGTATGGTGCACTTTGTAATGGATTGGCACACATCACAATATTGAGTTATGATTTGCGTAATCTAATTTAGAGCAAATGGTGATGCCATTGCAACATTGTAGCACAGTGTGCAATGACAGTGACAAATGACAGTTGAGCGCCGTACTGCGCATGTTTTAAACGGTTTAAATCACTTGGCGCATGTCACCAAACTTGGCGATGCGGTAACTAATTGTGGCGATTGTTGCCGATTTAGTTGTATTTACCGCGTGATGACGTCGTGATTAGCAAAATTGAATCTTAAATGCGTGACTGAGTCATAAAGCTTCTCGTAAAAACTACTTTGTTACTAACAGTAGGTCTATACTTTATCCCGAAGAGTAGGCCTATACTTTATCCCTTTTTTTTTTATACTGCTCTGAGTCCATCACTCGAACTTTCACACTACTGTGACTTCTCGACTGGCAAACATCCATTATATACCTATTATGTAAATAACAGCATGATTTACTTACTTTTTAACTGCCGTAATGGTTAACCCATAGCTTGCCATACACCTCTATTAGCAATCGTATAAATAAGGATATGTTTATTTCTTCTTCTTCTTCTTTTTGAATACAGATCCGACGCACGAAGAGAGTCTCGGCGTTTCCAGTGGGGCTGGTGACGTCATACGGCCTCTCGACCCCTGTCGTCAAAAACGGGTCTTTTTTCGACTGGTATGACGGGTGGCGGGGAGGGAGGAAGTTCCCCGTGGACATGGCTGGGTTTGCCTTCAGTGTGCCGTATCTCCTGCAGGTAGGTAGAGGCTGAGGCTGTGGTTCGACGTAGCCGTTTCACTGTTCGAAGCTGGAGTTAATGTAGAAATGTATGTTGTTATTGGGGTTGAATTCTTAATAATAATAATAATAATAATTCTCTTTTTCACGTCTTTTCAGAAACCAAAGGCTATAATGCCTTACAAGGCAGGTTTTGAAGAAGATGGGTTTTTGCGAAGCCTCCAGATTGATCCTAAAGAGGTCGAGTTTCTAGCGGATGGGTGCACGAAGGTATCTCTCTCTCTCTCTCTCTCTCTCTCTCTCTCTCTCTCTCTCTCTCTCTCTCTCTCTCTCTCTCTCTCTCTCTCTCTCTCTCTCTCTCTCTCTATATATATATATATATATATATATATATATATATATATATATATAATATATATATATATATATACCGTATATATATACGAATATATATATATATATATATATATATATATATATATATATATATATATATATATAGAATATACATATATATATATATATATATATATATATATATATATATATATATATATATATATATATACATATATATATATATATATATATATATATATATATATATATATATATATATATATATATATATATATATATATATAGAATATATATATATATATATATATATATATATATATATATATATATATATATATATATATATATATATATATATATATATATATATATATATATATATAGAGGCATGCAATGTACGTACATACATACATACATTCACGAACTACTATTTCATATTATTTTGAATGCAGTAATCTGGTTTGTCTTAAACCACCCGTGAAGAGAGCTTAGAATTTTTCAAAAAAAAAAAAAAAAATTCCCAGAAGTTTTAAATCCTCACTGGAATTTGGGGATTTCAGGTTCATATTAAACAATTAAAAAAAGAAAAAGAAAAAAAACATTACATAATTTTTTTTTCAACTTTAAAGTTATATTTAGCTTCTAAAATAGAGGAATGAATAGCACTTTTAATACTTTTAATACATTTAATACTTTTAATGCTTTCAATACTTTTAGTAATTTTAATACTTTTAATAAATGGTATTATTTTCTAATGGAATTTCCACATTTTTTCTTACGTAATAATTTTTATGCCACCTTCATGAAATATTTTTTCTTTTTATAAGTAATATCTCCCTCCTGAATTCACGCTTGAAAATATAGAAGAAGAGTAATCGTTTTAAGAAAACACAATTAATATACCTCTGCCTTTTTAACAATAAACTGTAATATCTTATTTGATTTAATCTTAAAAAGACAGGAAAAAGATTTACAGAATAAACAGTAATATTTCCTCACAGAATTTATCTTTAAACATATATATTATTTATAGTATAATATTTATAAGTACATTTATTAAAAAGAGATAGGCTGACGATTTTGTTTTTCAAATAACCAGCTTCATTTCCTCATTGAATAAACTTTATTGAATTCCCACTAAGATAGCAATTTTTTTTTTTTTTTTTTTTTTTTATGAATTTCCTACTACGCAGATATATGTCTGGCACACGAAAACAAGACCGAACAAACCTTCGAAAAAGACGATTTTAAACACAAAATATGACGGAACGAACCTTAGACAGCTGCAGAAAGATATGATACTGGAAATGTAGAAGAGAACAGCTACAGAAAGATATGATAATGTGGCTGTAAAAGAGAACGGCTGCAGAAAGATACGATACTGGAAATGTAGAAGAGAACAGACGCAGAAACATACGATAATGGAAATGTAGAAGAGAACAGCTGTCGAAAAGTATGATACTGAAAATGTAGAAGAGAACGGCTATAGAAAGATACGATACTGGAAATGTAGAAGAGAACAGCTACAGAAAGATATGATAATGTAGATGTAGAAGAGAACGGCTGCAGAAAGATACGATACTGGAAATGTAGAAGAGAACAGACGCCGAAAGATATGATACTGAAAATGTAGAAGAGAACATACGCAGAAACATACGATAATGGAAATATAGAAGAGAACAGCTGTCGAAAGGTATGGTCATGGAAATGTAGAAATGAACAACTACCGAAAGTTACGATATTGGAAATGTAGAAGAGAACAGCTGTAGAAAGATGTGATAATGGAAATGTAGAAGAGAATGGCTGCAGAAAGATACAATTATGGAAATGTAGAAGAGAGCAGTTGCAGAAAGATACGATAATGGAAATGTAGAAGAGAATGGTTGCAGAAAGATATGATAATGGAAATGTAGAAGTGAACAGCTGCAGAAACATACAATTATGGAAATATAGAAGAAAAAAGTTGCAGAAAAATATGATAATGGAAAGGTAGAAGAGAACAGCTGCAGAAAGATATGATAATGGAAATGTAGAAGAGAGCAGCTGCAGAAAGATACGATAATGAAAGTGTAGAAGAGAACATCTGCAGAAAGATATGATAATGGAAATGTAGATGAGAACAGTTGGAGAAAGATGTGATTATGGAAATGTAGAAGAGAATGGCTACAGAAAGATACGATTATGGAAATGTAGAAGAGAGCAGCTTCAGAAAGATATGGTAATGGAAATGTAGAAGAGAGCAGCTGCAGAAAGATATGACAAGGAAAATGTAAACGAGAACAGCTGCATAAAGATACGATAATGAATGTGTAGAAGAGAACAGCTGCAGAAAGATATGATAATGGAAATGTAAAAGAGAACAACTGCAGAAAGTTACGATAATGGAAATATAATAGAGAACAGCTGCAGAGATATGATAATGGAAATGTAGAAGAGAACAGTCGTAGACAGACATGATAATGGAAATGTAGACGAGAACAGCTACAGAACGAAATGATAATGGAAATGTAGAGCAGGTCGACCTCACAGCGAAGCAGCACAATTCAGGAGATGATACTAATTCTGTCTTATGTGCTGTTAAAAAGTAAATTTGTTTTGACCAGCCGTAATTTTTAAAAGATTGCTCCTAAACGTAATCAACTCCATAACAACAATAAATCATGAACATCAACAATAATAAATGTATGGTAGAATAAATATTTTACAAAGAAATATCATTTATTTACCTCTAATATAAGGAAAATGATGAAATAACTTGAAAAAATATATTTTTATAGACTAGTGGAATAGAAATAGCCTAAACATTGGCAGGTGCACTAATAATAATAATAATAACAATAATAATAATAATAATAATAATAATAATAATAATAATAATAATAATAATAATAAAATGAACGGGGATAATAATAAAAATAATAATAAGTTTTAGCCAATTGTATTTTTACAGTAGTATGGAATAAATTCACTCCTCTTCATTTGAGAAATACTTCATATTATATAGGTTAATTTCATTTATTTCCACAAAATGCATGAAGTAAAACAAATGCATAACACACGATAAAAAACGAAATAATCAAAACACACTGTATACAGAACGGCCTTTGATCAAACTCCAGAGTGATCGAGACAGTTGAAATATCATTAAGACTTTAGAACGTTTCATGCAATTAGGTCTTCATTTCCAAGTGAGGACGAAGATCAGAATAAAAGTTTATTCTGTCAAATCCTTTTGTGGAATATTCACAAAATCACAGACGCCTAAATTGTCATTCATTTTTTTTTTCTCCTTATTAAATACATAAATAGTAATAATCTGTTTAAAAATTTTATACTGGAGTATAAAATCTACCATATAAACAAACATACGGAAATTATTATTCATTCCATGTTTTATTTCATATGATTTAGATATCTACAATTCAGTTTTAAAAAGCTAAGAGCAAGGCCAGAATGCGTAATTTACATATAACCATAACATCAACAAACACTGGGGTTCATTTGCTACTCGGTGGTCTGAAAAGGTAGGTAGATTAACCATCCACGCATCTAGCAAACGTGACCAGTGCTGTAGCCGAGCCATAGATACCTTCAGGTAAGCTATCAAGTTTCATTCAAGTCGATGAATGAAGATAATTCAGAAGAATGAAATAATAAAAAAATAGATAATTTTCATGTAAATCTGTGGATACGATATAGACCTATGATTACCTTAGAATCCCTATTACCAGTATTATGTTTGTAGTTATGTATTTATAAAGATATAGGCCTACACATAGTCTATCTATTCTATAAATATACTTTTAGCCTATGATCGTTAGATTATTGGGTTTCAATCGTGGTCAGAATAGATACTAGGTCTGTTTCTATATAGAACTCTCTGTGAGCGCAAATTATCCCCATAGCACAGTTAACTGAATATCAATAGGGTAGGTCTATTCATAATGTCATGCTAAATACTATTGACAAACGTCATGCACAAAACACACACACACACACACACACACACACATATATATATATATATATATATATATATATATATATATATATATATATATATATATATATATATATATATATGTATGTATATGATGTAGTTTTCATGACATTAATAACAAATACAATAGATGTAGTTGTTGCATTACTTACTTAATGAAAAACAAGGCCCTGTTTTTATTTGATCAGGTCATCTTATGATTATATATAACAATTTATCAGTGAAATAGGTTATCCAGTCCAACATCGTGAGGCAAATAAATCAAAGATGAAACATTGATCTTAGAATTCGTCATAAGTATGCCTTAGGCTGAGAGGAAAACAGTGAGGTGTGCTTGAATTTATGTAAGTGACTTATCTTATACAGTTTTCGAAATAGAAACGAGGAAAGCAATGGATACTGAATTATTGTAAACGTGGGGTGATTCAACAGCAAGTGGCATGATGAAAACTAAGATTTGCTCAGGAATTACATTGTCCTGTATGTTCTTCGGTCATTTGAAAGAACTCTTCATTTTTCACAATTTGTCTTGTAATCTTTCAGAACTTCATAATTATGCTTGATAGCCATGTAGGTAAGTATAGCATAAACTATAACATCCAAGATAAACCCGATGAAAATACTAGAGTAATTGATAATTTTGTAAATTCTGGCTTTTCTTTCTGAAGAAGGTTTTGGCGGCTCGGCTGTCCCACTCCCCACTGTCCCCAGTTGCCAGGCGCTGACCGGCCAGATCTTGGAAGGTGGAATGTAGGATGCCGCCAATGGAACGTCGTCCGTTTTGAGTTTTTGTTTTTCATCGCCCTCCTCTTTTCTATCCATGTAATAACTCAGCATGCAGAGTAGCGTGTGGTGGAGGAAGCAGTGAAATAGTCGAATCATCGAGTAGAAAAAGAACATGTCGATAAGCTTGGGTTGAGCCGAACTAGGGGACGAGGAAGAGACTTGCGAAATGAGGGCCGCTACCACAATCAAGCAGGAGAGCGTTACCATTATCCGGTCGCTGGAAATAGAAACGGAAAAGATTCTGGTTAGTAACTTTTGATTAAGCATTTCGTTGGTGTACAGGGGTCTCCGCAGCATATTTGCCATTGAGGTGGGGGGTGGGTGGTATCAATGCATAGGCTTACAAAGTTTTCGGTATGAGGCAGACTAAATTATGACAGATCACCGTCAAAATTTCTTTAATGAATAAAGCAATTCTCCCCTATGTAGTAAAGATCACGTGTCTGGCTATGTATAAAACTATATTTCTTTCCTCGGAAGAGGAGTAGTCATACCCTGGTGATAGGGGGTTCCCCGAGAGGTATCCAATACTCGGAAACCACGCTCTCCCGTAAATTGCCAAACCAGCGGGTTGTAGCATGGTTGAATCTGTATATATATATATATATATATATATATAAAATATATATATATATATATATATATATATATATATATATATATATATATATATATATATATATATATATATATATATATAACGGATTTTGAGCGAAGCGAAAAATCTATTTTTGGGTGAGATAGCCATGGCGTCCTGATGGAAGGTTCCTGTTTGGTAGCTTCCTTGGGTATAAGACTACTAAGATATTCCCAGAGAATTTAACCACAGGTTATCACAGAATTCTAACTTCTGGAGCGAGTATCTCAAAGGTTTCCCTTTAAGACATCGTAATACAACAGGGGACACGCATGTCTGAACGTGCCACATAGCTATCTCCACCCCGAACAGAGTTAATGCTTCGGTGTGTAAGGGCTGAGAATATCTGGGAGCCGTTCCACAGCTAATCTCACTCGTGGCTACTACTGATACTCGAGACGTAAACAAACGGACGCCATTGCTCTAATGACGTCACGCGCGTCTTTATCCTGACGCCAGTTGCTGCCCATCACCATGATACAATTGTGTAGGGTGGGAACAAAACTGGACGAAGTAGTAGGGAGGGTCCATCAGGACGCCATGGCTATCTCACCCAAAAATAGATTTTTCGCTTCGCTCAAAATCCGTTTTCTGGGCTCAAGCCATGGCGTCCTGATGGAAGAGTACCAGAGAATCAATGTATCGTGGTAGATTTTCCCCCAGTGTTAAGTGCCTAGGCATTGACAAAACAGCAAAGTAATCTTAGGTAAAGAACCATAGGAACGAAGTATCCTGCCCCCCATTGGTAGGAAGTTCCCATGGGCTATGCCGACGTCAAAGTGGTATTGAAGGGCTATTCATCCTGACAGAAGAACTTTTAAGAACTTAGAGATGAAGCAGAATGTTTGATATTTGTATAGGAACATTCTGAATTAGGCCAGTGGTGGTTGGGCACTGTGTATAGAGTTCATCTCTTGGTTATCAGAAGTAAGTATTCGTGTAGGAACCTTACTGAGACAGGGTGAATATAATTTAGGATTAGACATCTTAAATTCTTCATGACCATAAGAGAGGAGGAATAAATAAAACTATGACAGTATGTATTTCATAGAAGGTAGGAGCTGAAAGAGACGCATAAGTAATAAAATAAAAATTTTATTTCACAATGCAGAAATTAAATAATTTACAGCAAAAGTAAAGTTCATTTACAGTAATAATAATGTACATAGAAATAAAGGCTTGCTCTTGAATCTGAAAAGGAATTTCAGGATTAGTAGGTACTCGTTCTCGAGGAACGCAAGTCTTTAAACAACACATCATGCTCAAGGCATGCGGCACTTGTGTGACACTATGACATTTCACCTGGGATAAGAACAGTTATAAAAGCACTAAGTGTTTTTAGACATCACTATGAATCGCTCGAGGGTCAACATAGGCACCCGAAGAGTTAGAGTCCCAAGTAACTCACTGTTCTACGCAGAGTTAGGTGCAGGTTTCATAACACTACCTGCGGCTACCACAAAATGTTTGACTTCGTGCACTTGTTTCGCATAATGTTTAAAGAAAACTCGCGAGGACTTCCAGCCCGTAAAGTTTTTAAGGCTCTCAAAGTCCATGCTCTGAAAGAAGTTCAGAGACGATGCCACTTTTCTAGGATCATGACCAGCGGGTGTACTGTTCGGATCCGCTCTGCGAATGAAGTAGGTGATTTTCGCTCTTAATTGTTTCAGTGACAGGTCGCTGCCCGATGTTTCTCCTTTGAAGAGTTGGCCTCCACCAAAGTTCGAAGTTCTGCGAAGATAGACCTTGAGACTCTCTACTGGACATAGAGAGACATCCTCCTTCAGGGGGCATATTCTCCAAGGGCCCCATCTTTTGGTGGGTAATTTGTTTTTAGCGAGAAACGTCGGATCAGGGGAGAGGGTCACTTCTCCTGAATCAGCAAACAGGATGTGTCCCTCTTCTCTTGATAATGCCACTATTTCGCTGACTCGAGCTCCCGAGGCGAGAGCAAATAAAAATATAACTTTCTGAGTCAGATCCTTGAGGGGGCATGAATCGTTGTCCAAGTTAGAGGCGAAATGGAGTACCTTGTCTAGTGACCAGGAGATCGGTTTCGGAGGGGGTGCTGGGCGTAGGCGAGCACATGCTTTTGGTAATTTGTTAAAGATGTCGTTGGACAGATCAATTTGGAAAGCATATAGAATTGGTCTAGTCAAAGCCGATTTGCAGGTTGAAATCGTATTGGCTGCTAATCCTTGTCCATGAAGGTGAATGAAGAAGGATATACAGAAATCAATGGTGATTTCTTTAGGATTTTTTGCCTTGACAAAGGAGACCCATTTCCTCCAGGATGATTCATATTGCCGTCTCGTGGATTCGGTCTTGTATTCCTCTAGGAAGTCTAGACTTTTCTTCGAGATCCCAAACCTCTTCTTTGCGGCAAGGGAGAGAAAATCATGAGATGAAGGTCCTTGATTTTCGATGATGAAGCGAAGACAGTCGACTTCTGTACTTGTTGAGAGAGAACTGGGCCCGGGAGAGGGATCAGCTTGGGCTGCAGCTCCAGGACCAGGGGGGTACCAGTTGCTCCGGGGCCACTTGGGAGCCACTAGGGCCGCTGTCCCTTTGAAGGTTCTCAGTTTGGAGAGGACTTTCAACAGAAGGTTGGTGGGAGGGAACAGGTATATCTTGGACCATCTGTTCCAGTCCAGTGACATGGCGTCCACCGCTTCTGCTTTGGGGTCCTCGTACGGGGCTACGTACAGAGGAAGTTGATTGTTGTCGCTCGTTGCAAAGAGATCTATCTGAAGTTCTGGGACTTGATGAGAGATGAAGGAGAATGATCTTGCGTCTAGAGACCATTCCGACTCTATCGGGTTTGTCCGAGATAGAGCATCCGCTGTCACATTGCGGAATCCTTGTAGGTGAACTGCAGACAGGTGCCACTTCTTCTTCTCCGCCAGACGGAAGATTGGGAGAAGCACCTGATTTATCTGGGGCGATCTTGAGCCTTGGCGATTGAGACAACGAACTACCACCGAGTTGTCTAGGGTTAGACGGATGTGGATCGAGGGCGGCGGGGATAACTTCTTCAGAGTTAGAAGGACCGCCATGGCCTCCAAGATGTTTATGTGGAACGTCTTGAATAGTGGAGACCAGGTCCCTTGAGCTTGTTTCAGGTGGGAGTGACCTCCCCAGCCTTCCAGTGAGGCATCCGTGTGGATGTTGAGTGATGGAGGAGGGTGTTGGAGAGGAATGGACCTTTTCAGGGCCTTTGCTTCCGACCACGGCTTTAGGAGGCGTCGAAGTCTGTTTGGAAGCCGTCTCTTGAGGTCTCTTCGAGCGATGGATGCCGAGCGTCTCCAGACTCCCGCGGCATCCTTTAGCTGTGCGCGAAGCACTGGGTTTGTCACTGAGGCGAATTGTAGAGAGCCTAGAACTCGTTCCTGCTGTCGTCTTGAAATGCGTTTGGATTTCAGTAGTCGCTTGACAGACCCTGCTATTTCCTTCCTTTTCTTCTGGGGGATGGAAAGGCGGTGTGACTGAAGATTCCAGTGGATTCCCAACCACTGAAACTTCTGAGCTGGAGAGAGGCGAGATTTCTTCTCGTTGATCTTGAATCCCAGGTGTTCTAGGTACTGGGTAACTTCGTTGCAAGACTTTGCACACTCTTCGGGCGATGGAGCCCAGACTAGCCAGTCGTCGAGGTAGGCCATCACCTGGACGTTTCTTAGGCGGAGCTGTTGTACTATGGCATCCGCCAGCTTTGTGAAGATCCGAGGGGCCACATTGAGGCCGAATGGCATGGCCCGGAAGGCGTAGCTTTTCCTTTGGAGTCGAAATCCTAGGTAGGAGGAAGCGTGATGGTTCATTGGAATGTGCCAATAGGCATCCGCCAGGTCTATAGAGACCGTGTAGGAACCTTGAGGCAGAAGGGTCCTTATTTGTTGAAGCGTCAGCATCTTGAATTTGTTGTTCTCTATGAACTTGTTGAGGGGGGATAAGTCCAGAATGACTCTGAGTTTGTCTGAGTCCTTCTTGGGAACGCAAAACAGTCTCCCTTGGAACCTGGTGGACTTTACCTTCCTTATCACCTTCTTGTTCAAGAGGTCTAGAACATATTCTTCCAGAATGGGGGTCGATTGTTGGAAGAACCGCTGGAAGATTGGGGGTGGTTGCGTCCAACTCCAGCCTAGACCGTTCTTGATGATGCTGTGTGCCCAGGGATCGAAGGTCCAACGATCCTGGAATTGGCGGAGTCTTCCTCCCACCGGAAGCACTTCATTGCTTCTGGTGTCCCGAGGACTTGTTGCCTCGGCCGCTAGCTCCCTTTCCTCCTCTACCTCTGGAGGGACGACGAGATGCGTCTCTGCTTGCACCCCTGGACGAGCCTCTACCTTTGGCATGAAAGGTAGTGGATGGTTGCTCAAAGGCAGGGGTGAAGACCGGTGACTGTGACAACACCGGTTGGGGGACCAATTGAAAGGTCTGCTGTGGTTGGGCAACCACTTGGGAGGTAGCGGGTCCCGGAAACTGACGTCGTTGCTGACGTTGCTGGGGTTTTGGCTTTTGTGGTTTCCTCTTAGGCTGAGGTCCATCGTCCTGAGAGGGTTTCCTTTTTCTGGACATGCCCCACTTGTGGAGAAGGTTCCTATTCTCCGTGGCGGCTCTGTCAGTTATTTCCTTGACAAGGTCAGAAGGAAACAGGTGCTTTCCCCAGATGTTGGAGGAAATCAGCCTCCGGGGTTCGTGTTTCACGGTGGCACCGGCAAACACGAATTCACGACAGGCTCTACGAGCCTTTATGAAATGGTACAAGTCCTTCATTACTGTAAGTAAGTGGGATTTGGCTAGTACCATGTAGTGATCAGGTACTCTTGTGTCACAGGCCATCACTTCCAGTTGGACTTGATGAGAAAGAGATGCCGCAAGCCTCTCCTTCGTGTCTTGTTCCCGGCGAAGGAGGTGATCATTGAGCTTAGGGAGGTCTTCATTAAACTGACGTCCGGCGACGTCAGGATCGAGCCTACCCACGACGAAAGTATGCTGAACATCTTTCCAGTGTCGAGCGTCAGGGGGGGTCACGATGGAGAAGGGTCTGCACTCCTCCAGTGCAGGGCAGGGTTTTCCTTCTTCCGCCGCTTTAAGGCATGCAGCTAAGGCCTTTTCCAAGAAAGGAAGAACCGCAGTGTCAGGTGCGACGTATGTAGGATGCTTCTTGCTCAAGGCTGGAAGCTTAGAGCAGGTAAAGCCCCTACTCTTAAATGCGGAGGCTAGCATAGCCTGGGCCTTTGCGAGATCGAACACTATCTCTTCTTTAGGTTCGGTCTCTTCCTTCGAGGCAGGTTCGGAACGAAGCCGGACGTAACAGTCCGGGTAGGCCTCGAAGCTTGGGAAGAACTCCACATCTTCCAACGGGACCGTGCCGATCTTGTCACTAACAAAGATCCTGCCGGTCGCAATAACCATATGCTCTGCATACCTCCACGGGTTGGCATGAGAGCAAGCTGGGAGATCCTTGACCGAAATCTTCTTCGGTTCTCTGGATCCAATCATTGACCTGATGGACTCCTGGTTCTCCTTCAGTCTGTCGTCCATGACAGCTCTAATCAGCCGGATCAGTTCTTGGGTAGAAGAGGAAGGATCCGGGGTCGAGGAGGTAGACGGAATGGACACATCCGTCGGTGTAGGAGTAGGCGGAGGGATGGATGAGGGAGGAGCTCCAAGCTCCGACTCGGTGTATTCCACCTTGTCTTCGTCCTCTTCGGCTCCTTGAGCCATAAGCGTCTTCTCCGTGTCTTCCGAGACGTCAGAGATCTGTTCATCATCCTCGGAATCTAAACGACACTCGTGCATGGACTGAGCCATGACCACATCAGGTTCCACCGTAATTTGGACAGTGGGAATTGCTTCTTTTGGAACCACTGAGTCAGGGGAGGCCTTAGGGAACAACAGGGACCTCAGTTCTTCGGTGGCCAGGTACGGTCCGGTAGCATTTTTCTGAAAGCCACGCACCCACTTGCGCAGCTTTTCACGAGAAATGTCTCTAACCTCCGCTGAGGGAGGGTTATGGAAGGCCTCAACTAGGTGGGCCTGGCAGACCGTACAATCCAGTGGATTCCAGAACTTCAAATCCCCTTTCTTGTCTGCACAAGGGGCGTGAGTCCTGCAAGCCGTATGCCCGTAAAACTGCGGGCGTTTCACAGCGCAGAAGGCGAAGTCACACTTCATCTGCTCCTCCTGTGGAAGAAAGAGAAAATGAGTATGGGGGAGTCATAAGAATGGCTCTTAAACTAAGTTAATACTAATCATTAATTTTAACTTAAAGAAGGTGTGATGCATAGAGAATGAAAACAGTAAAGGAGAACACGCTCCATGCATCTCGCCCGGCTGGTTACCATAAGCTTGGTCCTGGGATAATCCAAATGACCGAGATCATTGGATATAGTTTCCTAGGATTCCCATTATTTTGGAACTCCATGGAAAACCAAGGACAAGATTGGGATCGAATTCATTCGGTTCCCAGTTAAGAGCCAGAAGGCCTCATTAAAGGTAACTGCTTCTGGCAACCAGCCGTGCTAAGATGCACATAGCATGCTGGAATTAGAAGAATGCAAAGAGACAGCATGATCACTAATAGAGCAGTACTAGGTACTGATCTTAAAAGCAAAAGCAGCTTATCTATTTGCTATGTAGGGCTATCCTAGTCTTATGATAGCTACAGTGAGGGGGTGCAAGTATTCTTGACGCCTCTGGGGCATCCGGCAAGCCGCCGGCATGCCGGAGCTCGCTCCCGCATAGATTCTGGCATTAGAACAGACAATTTTCAAAAGTCAGTTAGATACCAGGATGGCGGCCGCCGGCACAACGGCGGCACGCCGGCAGGAAGCGGCGGCTCCGGCAGCCGGAGGATGCCAGGTTGGTGACTGGGATAAGGATGGTACAGGTAGTATCGGGTTGCCGGCAGTATATGCCGGCACTCCGGTGATCGACCGGCAAGCGGACGATTAGATAGGAGTAGGAGAGCCGCCGGTAGTAGCCGGCAGCAGCCGGCAGTCCCTCGGTACACGGGGGGCTGGCGGCAAGGGTAGGGAAGTCACCAAGAAGGAGGCAGGTATTGCCGACAGTAGAGGCGGCAAGAGACCGGCACCCGGATAGATAGAGAGACAGGGGGAGGGGGGAAGGGATGCAGGAAGTACCGTCAGGGTTCCAGACATCCCTCCCCCTCCCTGAGAGGGTGTACCCATGATAGAGGCAGGCTCTAACATCCATAAGCAGGGGTCACTAGGGACCGGGAGCTAGGTAGCCCAAGGGAGGGCTAGGGAACACCCAAGAGGGGAGGGGGGGGAGACTCCCATATGCAGAACTATACTAGTAACTAACCTTATAGGACACTATGAAGGTATATGTACCAGAGCGGACTGCACAGGGAAGCTCGGGTAGCCCTACTCATCCACCCTAAGGAGGAGTTGTAGGACAGGGGACAGATGAGTATAAACTAACCTAAGCATAGGCTAGGCTATACAAGAGATAGGTGGGGAGGGAGAAGAGAGAGGTCTTCCCAGGAAGGGTTTCTGTACCAGAGCGGCCACTAAGGGAAGGGAGGACACTCCCTAACCTAAGATCAGGCTGATCGGCTAAAACGGTGCAAGAGTACAGTTTCAGCATGGAACAGAGAAACCTTCCTAACCCGACCTAGAACAGGGCTAAAAGTCCTGAACTAGGCAAGGAAGAAGACGTATCGCTATCGCAGGAAAGTCATAGACTATCCTAGCTATAGAGGTAGGCTAGCCTAACCTCACTCTCAGACGCAATCCTAAAGGGGGTTCATTCCTTTAGGGAGGACCGAGAGGCGATAAATACTCTATTAGACAATTAATCCCTTTACTCAGAAAAGGGATCAAGGCTAAATAGAGGGAATGCCAAGGCAGGGGATAAAGGAAGCATATAGGGGTCCTAAGGTTAGGTTAGGCTAGAAAGAATCACTGACTAGCCTATCCCCTATATGGTCCCTGAAGGCGAAAACATTTGCATCACTGTCAAAAGTATTGTAAAATAATAATGCCACTATCTTCATAACTTAGTCTAGGATCACTAATAAATCATGCATGAACACTTGTATGTAGGCTCCTGGCCTGGGGGCTATAGAAGCCGACTGGTATGAGGTCAATCGATGACCGATAAAAAGCGTCTAAACACGATATAAAAGTTCCTAGCTATGAAGACTAAATAAACTAATGTATTCGATTAGTATATAATGCCGGAAGCGTTGTTGTGGCTAACTAAATAAGACATGCAAAACAACAACGACGCCATAAAATGGCGGGTCCGGTAGAGGCACAGCTCTGCCACAAAACATCAATTATTTCGCAAAATAATATTTACTTTACGGCCAGAGCTTAATTAAACAATACTGGAACCTTGTACTCAACTTTCCAGAAGAAGGCGAGGCTGAAGGTAACGACATAGCGAAGATGCAAAGCGATAAAGATAACACAAGGGAAAATCCGTCTAAGTAGGGCAGCTACTAAACAAAGGATAAAGACGCGCGTGACGTCATTAGAGCAATGGCGTCCGTTTGTTTACGTCTCGAGTATCAGTAGTAGCCACGAGTGAGATTAGCTGTGGAACGGCTCCCAGATATTCTCAGCCCTTACACACCGAAGCATTAACTCTGTTCGGGGTGGAGATAGCTATGTGGCACGTTCAGACATGCGTGTCCCCTGTTGTATTACGATGTCTTAAAGGGAAACCTTTGAGATACTCGCTCCAGAAGTTAGAATTCTGTGATAACCTGTGGTTAAATTCTCTGGGAATATCTTAGTAGTCTTATACCCAAGGAAGCTACCAAACAGGAACCTTCCATCAGGACGCCATGGCTTGAGCCCAGAAATATATATATATATATATATATATATATATATATATATATATATATATATATATATATATATATATATATATATATATATATATATATATATATATATATATATATATATATATATATATATATATATATATATATATATATATATATATATATATATATATATATATATATATATATATATATATATATATATATATATATATATATATATATATATATATATATATATATATATATATATATATATATATATATATATATATATATATATATATATATATATATATATATATATATATATATATATATATATATATATATATATATATATATATATATATATATATATATATATATATATATATATATATATATATATATATATATATATATATATATATATATATATATATATATATATATATATATATATATATATATATATATATATATATATATATATATATATATATATATAATATATATATATATATATATATATATATATATATATATATATATATATATATATATATATATATATATATATATATATATATATATATATATATATATATATATATATATATATATATATATATATATATATATATATATATATATATATATATATATATATATATATATATATATATATATATATATATATATATATATATATATATATATATATATATATATATATATATATATATATATATATATATATATATATATATATATATATATATATATATATATATATATATATATATATATATATATATATATATATATATATATATATATATATATATATATATATATATATATATATATATATATATATATATATATATATATATATATATATATATATATATATATATATAGGATGTTTATGCCTTTCAACAATCCTTCTCTATGAATATAATTTTTACCCAAATTTAATCTTAATGGTCAATATAATATATTATATTATCTCAGATATTCAATTGGTCATAGAATGTAGCTTTATTGTTGTTTGCAAATTAATTGATGGTACAGATGAAATTGTGAAGTTGGTTAGGCCGAAAGAGCAATAATTTTTATTTTCATTATTGACACAAATATTGAAAAACTCCCATCAGATTTACATATGAAATATTTTAGCATATAACAAGTTTGGTTATATTTTGTACTTTAGACTATAGACCTATTATTATTATTATTATTATTATTATTATTATTATTATTATTATTATTATTATTATTATTAGCCAAGCGACAACCGTAGTTGGAAAAGCAAAATGCTATAAGCCCAGGGGCTCCAATAGGGAAAAATAGCCCAGCGAGGAAAGGAAATAAGGAAATAAATAAATGATGAGAACAAATTAACAATAAATCATTCTAAAAACGTCAAAACAGATATGTCATATATAAACTATAAAAAGACTTATGTCAGCCAGTTCAACATAAAAACATTTGCTGCAACTTTGAACTTTTGAAGTTCTGCTGATTCAACTACCCCAATGGGAAAATCATTCCACAACTTGGTTACAGCTGGAATAAAACTTCTAGAATACTGTGTAGTATTGAGCCTCATGAGGGAGAGGGCCTGACTATTAGAATTAACTGCCAGCCTAGTATTACGAACAGGATGGAATTATTCAGTATGTAACCTGGAATAATTTAATGTTATTTCATATCTGTTATCAATTAGTTAATTGTTTGAAACACTAGACATACGTTGAATCTAGGCAAAGGTAAAGCAAACCACTTTAAAATAACTCAATTAATCCGAATTCGTTGCCGGTTTAGTATGTGGGCTAACCGTTCGATTATGGCCTACGAAATTCTATCTGTTTTAGCATGTGGCCTAACCTAACCTAACAAGTCAGGTAGGCTACATACTAAACCAGAGTACAAAAGGTAGGCCACATACTAAACCAGAGTACAAAAGGTAGGCCACATACTAAACCAGAGTACGAAAGGTAGGCCACATACTAAACCAGAGTACAAAAGGTAGGCCACATACTAAACCAGAGTACGAAAGGTAGGCCACATACTAAACCAGAGTACAAAAGGTAGGCCACATACTAAACCGGCACCCTTTATCCTATAAAAATCTTTATAGTAATTCAATCTGTATATTCAACCAATGTGGCACTGACCAAATCATGGAAGCATAGTTTACTATTATATTATGTATGTACATTGCACATTTCCGCCTTACCTAAAATTTTCGCTATCGAAAAACTGCGTCATAGCCCCGATGACAGTTAGGACAATACACGGAAGTATCGTCGTAAGGACGGTCGCTCCGGATCTTCTGTTCATCAGAATCTGTTGGGGAGAATTCTTTAATGGAAATGTATCTGTAATGATTACAGCATATCATAACGATAGGAGAATTCAACTATTCCTTATAATAAATATCATCGTTCATTGGTAGTCAATCATCAACTTATTGCTTCAAAATATATTTTTTTAAATGATCTAACATGCCATGCAATAGATTAAATATTTTAGAAGCTGAAGATATTTGTATTAATTAATTCACTGGATAAACCCGGCAATTGGACCCTCGTGACGTCACGACATCACCTCCTACAATAGACAATAGTTGCCATTTTTGCGCTTTCGCGCCGAATCTGGCGTGTTTATTGTAAGTCTAGCGTTTTTTTTTTTTTTTTTTTTTTTTTTTTTTTTATCGCGGCCGCCACATTTGACGCTTTTAGACAAACATAGCGCGAAACTCTCTCTCTCTCTCTCTCTCTCTCTCTCTCTCTCTCTCTCTCTCTCTCTCTCTCTCTCTCTCTCTCTCTCAACTATAAGGTTTTTTAAATAGAACCATACTTACGTGAATCGTCACTAGATTTGCTTGGTATTCTGTCTGATTGATGAAAGTACGGCATACTGGCTCAGTCGTAAAGAGAGGAAGTGTGAAGTTGTCCCGTTCTATGAAAATCGCCTGTGAAAGTGGAAAACAATCTACACACTTGTTAGGTCAAAATTCAACATATTGGTGTTATGCCAGCAATTGAGAATGGGATCAGTAGGCCTACTGTTGTCGGAGACCAGTGATATTACCAATGACTGTTATAATAGTAGTTGTTGTAATAGTGTGAAGTTGTCCCGTTGTATAAAAATCGCCTGTGAAAGTGGAAAAAAATCTACACACTTGTTAGGTCAAAATTCAACATATTGGCGTTATGCCAGCAATTGAGAATGGGATCAGTAGGCCTACTGTTGTCGAGACCAGTGATATTACTAATTACTGGTATAGTAGTAGTTGTAATAGTAGGAATCGTTATTCCAGTCATATCCATAGAAAGCTAGGCGGTAACATAGTCGCAGTATTATGTCCTCTATTTTTTTTTTCTATTAAGTGTAATGGAAGTAGTATTTCAATTAGAGCCATCAAATATCACCATTCATGATGCATACTGTACAGAGCAGGAAGGAATAGCAAAAAAAAAAAAAAAAAAAAAAAAAGGGTTACATGTAATAGTAAGTAAAGAAAAGACCAAAGTCTTAACGCACTCACGCTGGTATCGAAATGAGGCTTATGGCCTCCAATCTGGTTCAGCTGGATATGGATTTCACAAACGTGGACATCGAAAGGGAAATACAGGAGATCAAAGTCGCAGTCGAAAGAAGAAGACACGTACTCGATGTGGGTGAAGCTAGCGTTGCCTTCACCGTTGTACAGGTATCCTACGAAGTATAATATATATATATATATATATATATATATATATATATATATATATATATATATATATATATATATATATATATATATATATATATGCGTAAAAATCACAGGAAAACGATGCTCAGATGCAGAAGAACCACAGGGAAAATGGAAATACGAAACATACGATTAAGTCCTGACTAGTTTCGTGATACTTTTTCAGAGGACTGATCTGAAGAAGTATCACGAAACTAGTCAGGACTTAATCGTATATTTCGTATTTTCATTTTCCCTGTGGTTCTTCTGTATATATATATATATATATATATATATATATATATATATATATATATATATATATATATATATATATATATATATATATATATATATATATATATATATATATATATATATATATATATATATATACATGAATAATGCATAGTATCCTTCATACAAAAATAAACAATGGGGCAAGAAATACGTTGCCATAATCAATTACTGGATATGGTGCCTCAGATTAACTTTTTTCAAGGCATTTCTTCAGTATTTTTTAAAATATATTTGATCAGAGACAAATGTCTATTATTGGGATAGTATAAAACGAGAGAGAGAGAGAGAGAGAGAGAGAGAGAGAGAGAGAGAGAGAGAGAGAGAGAGAGAGAGAGAGAGAGAGAGACCCTTACGATATTGCCATTAAGGGTTTCTAAGATTGAATTTAACATTTTCAATTTGATGTAACTACTGTGACTATAGTCTTGTCCCCGAATTGTCCAAAGAGGAAGTTAAAGAATATCCTATTATACATATACATACATATACCAAAGGCACTTCCCCCAATTTTGGGGGGTAGCCGACAACAACAAGAAACAAAACAAAAAAGAAAAAAAAAAAAAAAAAAAAAAAAAAAAGGGGGGGACCTCTACTCTCTACGTTCCTCCAGCCTAACCAGGAACTCAGCCGAGTTCAGCTGGTACTGCTAGGGTGCCACAGCCCAACCTCCCACATTTCCACCACAGATGAAGCTTCATACTGCTGAGTCCCCTACTGCTGCTACCTCCGCGGTCATCTAAGGCACCGGAGGAAGCAGCAGGGCCTACCGGAACTGCGTCACAATCGCTCGCCATTCATTCCTATTTCTAGCACGCTCTCTTGCCTCTCTCACATCTATCCTCCTATCACCCAGAGCTTTCTTCACACATATTATTATTATTATTATTATTATTATTATTATTATTATTATTATTACTTTCTAAGCTACAACCCTAGTTCGAAAAGCAGGATGCTATAAGCCCAAAGGCTCCAACGGAAAATAGCCCAGTGAGAAAAGGAAATAAGGAAAAATAAAATATTTTGAAAACAGTAACATTAAAACAAATATTTACTATATAAATTATAAAAACTAAGAAAACAAGAGAAAGAGAAATAAGAGAATAGTGGCCCCGAGTGTACTCTCGAGCAAGAGAACTCTAACCCAAGACATTGGAAGACCGTGGTACAGAGGCTAGGGCACTACCCAAGAATAGAGAACAATGAATTGTTTTGTGAGTCTCTCTCTCTCTCTCTCTCTCTCTCTCTCTCTCTCTCTCTCTCTCTCTCTCTCTCTCTCTCTCTCTCTTAGAAGAGCTGCTTACAATAGCTAAGGAGAATTTGAACAGATACAAATTTACTCCACGTATCAGTGTTCAAGAAGAAAAGAAAGGTACAGTCACTCATATAAGTTGATGGATGCCCGGGTGTTTAGGATAGATTTCCATGTCACCCCTTTCTTGACGACAGGTGTCTGGGAGTGCGAAAACGTTCAACTGTATAGATAAATATTTGACCGGTCTCGCGCTCCCAGACACCTGTCGTCCAGAAAGGTGTGGAGTATAAATCTCTCTCAAACACCCTGACATCCATAAACTGTACCTTCGTAACCGTCAATCACATGCGCTCTGCCACTCGTGTTCCTGTTGGCAATGGTGCGTTCAATGACGTTGTCCTTGTTGATGTAATCCACGTTGTCATCGAAGAATCCATTGACGAAATAGTACTTGGGCTTCCAGATCTTAACGTCAGCATCGTTTACGACATTGTCTTCACTGTCGTTACTCATCTGCACCAGAGTCAAGCGTCCATCTACCCAACTTGTATTGATCTGTTTGTGAGAAGCATAGTCACCATACTCGTTATTCTATTCTATTTACCTCTCCTCCCAGCCTGACGAGAGGAAAGGTCCCCTTTTGTTCAATATATATATATATATATATATATATATATATATATATATATATATATATATATATATATATATATATATATATATATATATATATATATATATATATATACACACACTGTATATATATATATATATATATATATATATATATATATATATATATATATATATATATATATATATATATATATATATATATATATATATATATATATATCATATGTAAATCTGATGAGAATTTTTCAGAAATTGATATAATATACCATTCACTGCTTTCACCATGAATGAAAATAATAATTGATCAATCTCTGGATAACAATCTTAAATTTCATTTATACCATCTATATCTGCAAACAACAAAACTGCATTCTGTCACCAAATAAGGCCTAAGACGATGTAATAGATATGAAAGTAGGTTGCATACCAATGACTTCGTTTTTTAATCCTTTGCAAATCAAGCCCAGAACTTCCTACTAACCAACATTTCGGTCAGGGTTGCCAGGTTGGCCTTTTTCTGGCCAGAAATCTCCAAATTTGGCCCTTTTTCGCGCTAGATACCTAAATTTGGCCTTTTAAAAATTGTTTGGCTTTAAAGGATATATTTTCCCCCCTTTTTTACTATTAGGTTGGCCTTTTAAAGCTGCAGTTGACTAGATGTTGGCCTTTTCTTAATTGGAAAACCTGGCAACTCCGCCCGAAATATAGGTCTATAACGTAATAAGAAAGTACCAATACCTGCAAATGAAGGTGGATCGTACTCGAATCAACATCAACTTCGCTGATCTTCATGATTTGGAAACTAGTGTTCAAGGCGGTCTCCACTTTTGGAGGCCGGTCGGGACGGTAGGTACGAGGCAGAGCAAAGAACAACTTGCACCGCTCGTCCGAATCGTCTCCACAGTCGTCCTTCCCGTTGCAGCGTTTGTTTAGGTCTAGGCAGATGCCGTTGTCACACGTGAATTCGGTCTAGGGGAAAATGATTAATCACAGTAGCAAATAAAGTATACATTATTATATGGAAAACAAAAATCTTTTGAAAAAAGGGGGTTATTACCGAGATTATTACCAGCATGAGTCTATGAATAGATTACCCAAACATATATTTTCTTATTAATTCGCCTCTTTCTTTTTCGGTTTGTTTACAAGACCACGCTCTCCATATACTGCCAAATTATGCAAAGCTATTGTTTTCCTCTATTACTATTTCATAATTTAAAATAATTCGTAACATGGGAAACAAGTTAAAATTATATATATATATATATATATATATATATATATATATATATATATATATATATATATATATATATATATATATATATATATAAACTATAGATTCTAAAAAGAAAAACCATGCCTGGTTTCCTCACTAAACGACCATGAACTGAGGTCGTCACCATAGTCAACCAAACAGAAGTCCGTGATGGCAGCGTGCATTTCATATATATTCAAAATATATACCAAATTGAAAATGGAATAAGTACTCAAAGGTGTAACTATTTATGAATTGTATTAATATGAAATATTTCAAGAAGAGTAGCAACATTTAGAATAGATCTCAACTATATAAACTATAAAAAAGAGAACATACCTTTGAACAAGCCGTTAGAACCATGCTCCTTGTCGAGTTGTCATCAAGGTATGCCCAAGTACGACGTCCCAATGGGTTAGAGGAATCGCCTATGTAAGTTTCTGCTATGGTCCTGCTCGAAGAGTAATCTTGAAATGATAACTTGCTATATGTTACAGACAGACGCTCGAGAGAGATTATTTTCCCTTCTAAGGACAACAGCTTAGGGTTGAAACCATACGGCTGGAAGTAGAACCTTTCTTTGCTATTGGGGAATCTGTCGTACCGCAGCTCAAAAGTCGTCTTCGGCGATACCTGATGAGGAATGAAAGAAATAAAATTAAAATGATTAAAAATGATAACTCCTCTCTCTCTCTCTCTCTCTCTCTCTCTCTCTCTCTCTCTCTCTCTCTCTCTCTCTCTCTCTCTCTCTCTGCACTTCTGTGGTTTGATTAAAAATCTCAGACTCATAGTAAAACCTGATACCAAACCTCAATATTATTAATTTTTCTTTCCACGCTGAGCTATTTTCACTGTTGGGGCCCCTGGGCTTATAGCATCTTGTTTTTTCCAACTAGGGTTGTAGCTTAGCAAGTAATAATTATAATAGATTAATAATCGTTTTTCTTTTCAGGTCTGCAGTAGGGAACATCTCTCTCTCTCTCTCTCTCTCTCTCTCTCTCTCTCTCTCTCTCTCTCTCTCTCTCTCTCTCTCCAAATATCATTACTTATAAACAAACTATTACGTGAGAGGCAAGAAGATAAGGCTATACATAATTGCAAAATGTCTCTAAGAACGTTTCTTAATGATTGAAAACCAACCTTATGTACAGTGGCCATCTCTCCAGACATGGCACCACAAAGCCACGCCACGCCTGTGGCGGGGATGAGCGACAGAGAGCCACAGTCGCTTGCCACAGTTGCTCGTTTGCGCGGCAAAACTTGAAAACAATGGAAACATATGGGAGACCACATCCCAGCCACAGGCGTGGCGTGGCTTTGTGGCGCCACAGAGTCGCTTGTGTGCTCCCGGCTTTTTGTTATTAAAATGCCTTCATCATAAAATGTCATTTTTACCCTTTGTCATAGTTACAACTTATAAACATCGGCGTTCCCATTGTCTTCATATTTCTGTCAATCCTCTTTACTTTCATTATTATTATTATTATTACTTGCTAAGCTACAACCCTAGTTGGAAAAGCAGGATGCTATAATCCCAGGGGCTCCAACAGGGAAATTAGCTCAGTGAGGAAAGGAAACAAGGAAAAATAAAATATTTTAGGAAGAGCAACAATATTAAAGAAAATATCACTATAAACTATAAAAACTTTAACAAAAGAGGAAGAGTAATAAAATATAAGATAGAACAGTGTGCCTGACTGTACCCTCAAGCAAGAGAACTCTAACCTAAGATAGTGGAAGACCGTGGTACAGAGGCTATGGCGCTACCCAAGGTTAGAGAGAAATGTACGAGACGTCAAAAATTATGGCTATATATATATATATATATATATATATATATATATATATATATATATATATATATATATATATATATATATATATATATATATTATTTACAGCTCTTCCCACCCCTCCCCCTTACCTAACAACAACCCGGCATTTTAGGCATTTTGTGGAAGATTGTGGTTTCCGACTGTACCTCTTATGGGAACCCCCTCTCACCAGGGTTATGACTACTCCCCCTCCCCCCTTACTCAAGGCCCGGGGAGAGGCCGATTAGCCATACGCATAGCGAAACACTTGCTCTTTATCATGCTGGGATGGTGGCAATCGAGGAGCTTTCATCCCTTTGGGACCCCTGCGTTGAATGTTCTCTGTTTCAAAATTCTATAAAATACAAACAGACTACTTTAAGAATGGCCGGGGGGGGGGGGCGGTTGGTCAAATGATGAATTCATCGATTGATTGATTTGAGGTTTTCTGGCATCCTGACACCTGAGGTCATTGACGCCGATATCATATATTATAAATAAAGAATAAGAGAAATATTCAATTAAAACCATAGATTTCATTTTAAAAGGTAAATAGATTTCAGAAGACCTGCTTCTGAAGTAAAGCTAAAAATGCCGCTAGCACGGTAAGACACATCATGTCCAAGAATCTTGGCAAGGGTGAACCTGCCCTCCTCACCTCGAGCCTCAAACAGATATCTATTCTTTCACTACTCTTAGAAATGAAACTATAAGAGAGATTACTCGAGTGCCATATGTGGATGAGGTCATGATGAGGGGTAGATGGATATGATTTTGGCATGCTCTTCGCACTCTCCAAGAAAGATTAGTTCACCAAATGTTCAGCTGGGCTCCACAAGGCGCTAGAAAAGTTGGAAGACCCAGACCTACCTGGGTGAAGACTATGAAGCGCGAAGTGGGGGATGATGAATGAAGAAGTATTAAATTAAAAGCTCAAGATAGAGACGACTGGCGAAATCTAAGCGAGGCTATTTGCGCCAGTAACGAAAACACACACACACACACACACACACACACACACACACACACACACACATATATATATATATATATATATATATATATATATATATATATATATATATATATATGTGTGTGTGTGTGTGTGTGTGTGTGTGTGTGTGTGTGTATCTGTGTTTGTGTGTGTTCATGTATAAGCACACACAAAATATGTCTGTAAATATATATGGGTGAAGTTACACAAATACCTAGGAGATGATGAACGTAGAAGTATTGATTTAAAAGCTCAAGATAGAGACGACTGGCGAAATCTAACGGAGGTCCTTTGCGACAATAGGCGTAGGAGGAGATGATGATGATGAGGATGAAGAGGAGGATGCTGATGATTATAAGCGATTTACCTTGCAACAGATATATACTCCCACGTCGTGACAATCCACGTCCATAGTTACTATCGGATATGCAAATCCTGGCTTATGGCCCAACATGGTGCAATCCGGTCCGGTTTCCTTCCTTTGGGTCCATAGATATAACTGCTTGCCAGGGTCCTCTCCTATGATCTGAAAAGGGGGATTTGATGGGATTTTTGGGGCGTTTCAGAATAAATCGGATTTATTTCACAAAGATGTTTTGATTTTATGTAATGTATTGAAGTGTTTTATTTTCATGTGTAATGTCATTAAATGTCTCAAAAGGTCCACATTGACTGATGAGGAGAATAGATCGGATATATTTCAAAAAGATATTTTGATTTTATGTAATGTATTGAAGTTTTTTTTTTTTTTTTTTCATTTGTAATGTCATTAAATGTCTCAAAAGGTCAACATTGACTGATGAGGAGAATAGATCGGATATATTTCACAAAGATATTTTGATTTTATGTAATGTATTTAAGTTTTTTTTTTTTTTTTTTTCATTTGTAATGTCATTAAATGTCTCAAAAGGTCAACATTGACTGATGAGGAGAATAGATCGGATATATTTCTCAAAGATATTTTGATTTTATGTAATGTATTTAAGTTTTTTTTTTTTTTTTTTTTTTTTTTTTTTTTCATGTGTAATGTCATTAAATGTCTCAAAAGGTCCACATTGACTGATGAGGAGAATAGATCGGATATATTTCACAAAGATATTTTGATTTTATGTAATGTATTTAAGTTTTTTTTTTTTTTTTTTCATTTGTAATGTCATTAAATGTCTCAAAAGGTCAACATTGACTGATGAGGAGAATAGATCGGATATATTTCTCAAAGATATTTTGATTTTATGTACTGTATTTAAGTTTTTTTTTTTTTTTTTTTTTTTTTTTTTTTTTCATGTGTAATGTCATTAAATGTCTCAAAAGGTCCACATTGACTGATGAGGAGAATAGATCGGATATATTTCACAAAGATATTTTGATTTTATGTAATGTATTTAAGTTTTTTTTTTTTTTTTTTTTCATTTGTAATGTCATTAAATGTCTCAAAAGGTCCACATTGACTGATGAGGAGAATAGATCGGATATATTTCACAAAGATATTTTGATTTTATGTAATGTATTGAAGTTTTTTTTTTTTTTTTTCATTTGTAATGTCATTAAATGTCTCAAAAGGTCAACATTGACTGATGAGGAGAATAGATCGGATATATTTCACAAAGATATTTTGATTTTATGTAATGTATTGAAGTTTTTTTTTTTTTTTTTTTCATTTGTAATGTCATTAAATGTCTCAAAAGGTCCACATTGACTGATGAGGAGAATAGATCGGATATATTTCACAAAGATATTTTGATTTTATGTAATGTATTGAAGTTTTTTTTTTTTTTTTTTTTCATTTGTAATGTCATTAAATGTCTCAAAAGGTCCACATTGACTGATGAGGAGAATAGATCGGATATATTTCACAAAGATATTTTGATTTTATGTAATGTATTGAAGTTTTTTTTTTTTTTTTTCATTTGTAATGTCATTAAATGTCTCAAAAGGTCAACATTGACTGATGAGGAGAATAGATCGGATATATTTCACAAAGATATTTTGATTTTATGTAATTTATTGAAGTTTTTTTTTTTTTTTTTTCATTTGTAATGTCATTAAATGTCTCAAAAGGTCAACATTGACTGATGAGGAGAATAGATCGGATATATTTCACAAAGATATTTTGATTTTATGTAATGTATTGAAGTTTTTTTTTTTTTTTTTTTTCATGTGTAATGTCATTAAATGTCTCAAAAGGTCAACATTGACTGATGAGGAGAATAGATCGGATATATTTCACAAAGATATTTTGATTTTATGTAATGTATTGAAGTTTTTTTTTTTTTTTTTTTCATTTGTAATGTCATTAAATGTCTCAAAAGGTCCACATTGACTGATGAGGAGAATAGATCGGATATATTTCACAAAGATATTTTGATTTTATGTAATGTATTGAAGTTTTTTTTTTTTTTTTTTCATTTGTAATGTCATTAAATGTCTCAAAAGGTCAACATTGACTGATGAGGAGAATAGATCGGATATATTTCACAAAGATGTTTTGATTTTATGTAATGTATTGAAGTTTTTTTTTTTTTTTTTTTTTTTTTTTTTTTTTTTTTTTCATGTGTAATGTCATTAAATGTCTCAAAAGGTCCACATTGATTGATGAGGAGAATAGATCGGATATATTTCAAAAAGATATTTTGATTTTATGTAATGTATTGAAGTTTTTTTTTTTTTTTTTTTTTTTTTTTTCATGTGTAATGTCATTAAATGTCTCAAAAGGTCCACATTGACTGATGAGGAGAATAGATCGGATATATTTCACAAAGATATTTTGATTTTATGTAATGTATTGAAGTTTTTTTTTTTTTTTTTTTTCATTTGTAATGTCATTAAATGTCTCAAAAGGTCAACATTGACTGATGAGGAGAATAGATAGGATATATTTCTCAAAGATATTTTGATTTTATGTACTGTATTTAAGTTTTTTTTTTTTTTTTTTTTTTTTTCATGTGTAATGTCATTAAATGTCTCAAAAGGTCAACATTGACTGATGAGGAGAATAGATCGGATATATTTCACAAAGATGTTTTGATTTTATGTACTGTATTTAAGTTTTTTTTTTTTTTTTTTTTTTCATTTGTAATGTCATTAAATGTCTCAAAAGGTCCACATTGACTGATGAGGAGAATAGATCGGATATATTTCACAAAGATGTTTTGATTTTATGTAATGTATTGAAGTTTTTTTTTTTTTTTTTCATTTGTAATGTCATTAAATGTTTCAAAAGGTCCACATTGACTGATGAGGAGAATAGATCGGATATATTTCACAAAGATATTTTGATTTTATGTAATGTATTGAAGTTTTTTTTTTTTTTTTTTTCATTTGTAATGTCATTAAATGTCTCAAAAGGTCCACATTGACTGATGAGGAGAATAGATCGGATATATCTCACAAAGATGTTTTGATTTTATGTACTGTATTTAAGTTTTTTTTTTTTTTTTTTTTTTTTTTTTTTTCATGTGTAATGTCATTAAATGTCTCAAAAGGTCAACATTGACTGATGAGGAGAATAGATCGGATATATTTCACAAAGATGTTTTGATTTTATGTAATGTATTGAAGTTTTTTTTTTTTTTTTTTTTTCATTTGTAATGTCATTAAATGTCTCAAAAGGTCAACATTGACTGATGAGGAGAATAGATCGGATATATTTCACAAAGATGTTTTGATTTTATGTAATGTATTGAAGTTTTTTTTTTTTTTTTTTTTCATTTGTAATGTCATTAAATGTCTCAAAAGGTCCACATTGACTGATGAGGAGAATAGATCGGATATATTTCACAAAGATATTTTGATTTTATGTAATGTATTGAAGTTTTTTTTTTTTTTTTTTTTCATTTGTAATGTCATTAAATGTCTCAAAAGGTCAACATTGACTGATGAGTAGAATAGATCGGATATATTTCACAAAGATGTTTTGATTTTATGTAATGTATTGAAGTTTTTTTTTTTTTTTTTTTCATTTGTAATGTCATTAAATGTCTCAAAAGGTCAACATTGACTGATGAGGAGAATAGATCGGATATATTTCACAAAGATATTTTGATTTTATGTAATGTATTGAAGTTTTTTTTTTTTTTTTTTTTTCATTTGTAATGTCATTAAATGTCTCAAAAGGTCAACATTGACTGATGAGGAGAATAGATCGGATATATTTCACAAAGATATTTTGATTTTATGTAATGTATTGAAGTTTTTTTTTTTTTTTTCATTTGTAATGTCATTAAATGTCTCAAAAGGTCAACATTGACTGATGAGGAGAATAGATCGGATATATTTCACAAAGATATTTTGATTTTATATAATGTATTGAAGTTTTTTTTTTTTTTTTTTCATTTGTAATGTCATTAAATGTCTCAAAAGGTCAACATTGACTGATGAGGAGAATAGATCGGATATATTTCACAAAGATATTTTGATTTTATGTAATGTATTGAAGTTTTTTTTTTTTTTTTCATTTGTAATGTCATTAAATGTCTCAAAAGGTCAACATTGACTGATGAGGAGAATAGATCGGATATATTTCACAAAGATGTTTTGATTTTATGTAATGTATTGAAGTTTTTTTTTTTTTTTTTTTTTTTTCATGTGTAATGTCATTAAATGTCTCAAAAGGTCAACATTGACTGATGAGGAGAATAGATCGGATATATTTCACAAAGATATTTTGATTTTATGTAATGTATTGAAGTTTTTTTTTTTTTTTTCATTTGTAATGTCATTAAATGTCTCAAAAGGTCAACATTGACTGATGAGGAGAATAGATCGGATATATTTCACAAAGATGTTTTGATTTTATGTAATGTATTGAAGTTTTTTTTTTTTTTTTTTTTTTTCATGTGTAATGTCATTAAATGTCTCAAAAGGTCAACATTGACTGATGAGGAGAATAGATCGGATATATTTCACAAAGATATTTTGATTTTATGTAATGTATTGAAGTTTTTTTTTTTTTTTTTTTTTTCATTTGTAATGTCATTAAATGTCTCAAAAGGTCCACATTGACTGATGAGGAGAATAGATCGGATATATTTCACAAAGATATTTTGATTTTATGTAATGTATTGAAGTTTTTTTTTTTTTTTTTCATTTGTAATGTCATTAAATGTCTCAAAAGGTCAACATTGACTGATGAGGAGAATAGATCGGATATATTTCACAAAGATGTTTTGATTTTATGTAATGTATTGAAGTTTTTTTTTTTTTTTTTTCATTTGTAATGTCATTAAATGTCTCAAAAGGTCCACATTGACTGATGAGGAGAATAGATCGGATATATTTCACAAAGATGTTTTGATTTTATGTAATGTATTGAAGTTTTTTTTTTTTTTTTTTTTTCATTTGTAATGTCATTAAATGTCTCAAAAGGTCAACATTGACTGATGAGGAGAATAGATCGTATATATTTCACAAAGATATTTTGATTTTATGTAATGTATTGAAGTTTTTTTTTTTTTTTTTTCATTTGTAATGTCATTAAATGTCTCAAAAGGTCAACATTGACTGATGAGGAGAATAGATCGGATATATTTCACAAAGATATTTTGATTTTATGTAATGTATTGAAGTTTTTTTTTTTTTTTTTTTTCATTTGTAATGTCATTAAATGTCTCAAAAGGTCAACATTGACTGATGAGGAGAATAGATCGGATATATTTCACAAAGATGTTTTGATTTTATGTACTGTATTGAAGTTTTTTTTTTTTTTTTTTTTTCATTTGTAATGTCATTAAATGTTTCAAAAGGTCAACATTGACTGATGAGGAGAATAGATCGGATATATTTCACAAAGATGTTTTGATTTTATGTACTGTATTGAAGTTTTTTTTTTTTTTTTTTCATTTGTAATGTCATTAAATGTCTCAAAAGGTCAACATTGACTGATGAGGAGAATAGATCGGATATATTTCACAAAGATGTTTTGATTTTATGTACTGTATTGAAGTTTTTTTTTTTTTTTTTTTTTTTTTCATGTGTAATGTCATTAAATGTCTCAAAAGGTCAACATTGACTGATGAGGAGAATAGATCGGATATATTTCACAAAGATATTTTGATTTTATGTAATGTATTGAAGTTTTTTTTTTTTTTTTTCATTTGTAATGTCATTAAATGTCTCAAAAGGTCCACATTGACTGATGAGGAGAATAGATCGGATATATTTCACAAAGATATTTTGATTTTATGTAATGTATTGAAGTTTTTTTTTTTTTTTTTTTCATTTGTAATGTCATTAAATGTCTCAAAAGGTCCACATTGATTGATGAGGAGAATAGATCGGATATATTTCACAAAGATATTTTGATTTTATGTAATGTATTGAAGTTTTTTTTTTTTTTTTTTTCATGTGTAATGTCATTAAATGTCTCAAAAGGTCAACATTGACTGATGAGGAGAATAGATCGGATATATTTCACAAAGATATTTTGATTTTATGTAATGTATTGAAGTTTTTTTTTTTTTTTTTTTCATTTGTAATGTCATTAAATGTCTCAAAAGGTCCACATTGATTGATGAGGAGAATAGATCGGATATATTTCACAAAGATGTTTTGATTTTATGTACTGTATTTAAGTTTTTTTTTTTTTTTTTTTTTTTTTTTTTTTTTTTTTTCATGTGTAATGTCATTAAATGTCTCAAAAGGTCAACATTGACTGATGAGGAGAATAGATCGGATATATTTCACAAAGATGTTTTGATTTTATGTACTGTATTGAAGTTTTTTTTTTTTTTTTTTTTTTTTCATGTGTAATGTCATTAAATGTCTCAAAAGGTCAACATTGACTGATGAGGAGAATAGATCGGATATATTTCACAAAGATGTTTTGATTTTATGTACTGTATTGAAGTTTTTTTTTTTTTTTTTTTTTTTTTTTTTCATTTGTAATGTCATTAAATGTCTCAAAAGGTCCACATTAATTGATGAGGAGAATAGATCGGATATATTTCACAAAGATGTTTTGATTTTATGTACTGTATTTAAGTTTTTTTTTTTTTTTTTTTTTTTTTTTTTTTTTTTTCATGTGTAATGTCATTAAATGTCTCAAAAGGTCAACATTGACTGATGAGGAGAATAGATCGGATATATTTCACAAAGATATTTTGATTTTATGTACTGTATTGAAGTTTTTTTTTTTTTTTTTTTTTTTTTTTTTTTTTTTTTCATGTGTAATGTCATTAAATGTCTCAAAAGGTCAACATTGACTGATGAGGAGAATAGATCGGATATATTTCACAAAGATGTTTTGATTTTATGTACTGTATTTAAGTTTTTTTTTTTTTTTTTTTTTTTTTTTTTTTTTTTTTTTTTTTTCATGTGTAATGTCATTAAATGTCTCAAAAGGTCAACATTGACTGATGAGGAGAATAGATCGGATATATTTCACAAAGATGTTTTGATTTTATGTACTGTATTGAAGTTTTTTTTTTTTTCATGTGTAATGTCATTAAATGTCTCAAAAGGTCCACATTGACTGATGAGGAGAATAGATCGGATATATTTCACAAAGATATTTTGATTTTATGTACTGTATTGAAGTTTTTTTTTTTTTTTTTTTTTTTTTTTTTTTCATGTGTAATGTCATTAAATGTCTCAAAAGGTCAACATTGACTGATGAGGAGAATAGATCGGATATATTTCACAAAGATATTTTGATTTTATGTACTGTATTGAAGTTTTTTTTTTTTTTTTTTTTTTTTTTTTTTTTTTTTTTCATGTGTAATGTCATTAAATGTCTCAAAAGGTCAACATTGACTGATGAGGAGAATAGATCGGATATATTTCACAAAGATGTTTTGATTTTATGTACTGTATTTAAGTTTTTTTTTTTTTTTTTTTTTTTTTTTTTTTTTTTTTTTTCATGTGTAATGTCATTAAATGTCTCAAAAGGTCAACATTGACTGATGAGGAGAATAGATCGGATATATTTCACAAAGATGTTTTGATTTTATGTACTGTATTGAAGTTTTTTTTTTTTTTTTTTTTTTTTTTTTTTTTCATGTGTAATGTCATTAAATGTCTCAAAAGGTCAACATTGACTGATGAGGAGAATAGATCGGATATATTTCACAAAGATGTTTTGATTTTATGTACTGTATTGAAGTTTTTTTTTTTTTTTTTTTTTCATGTGTAATGTCATTAAATGTCTCAAAAGGTCCACATTGACTGATGAGGAGAATAGATCGGATATATTTCTCAAAGATGTTTTGATTTTATGTACTGTATTGAAGTTTTTTTTTTTTTTTTTTTTTTTTTTTTTTTTTCATGTGTAATGTCATTAAATGTCTCAAAAGGTCAACATTGACTGATGAGGAGAATAGATCGGATATATTTCTCAAAGATATTTTGATTTTATGTACTGTATTGAAGTTTTTTTTTTTTTTTTTTTCATTTGTAATGTCATTAAATGTCTCAAAAGGTCAACATTGACTGATGAGGAGAATAGATCGGATATATTTCACAAAGATATTTTGATTTTATGTACTGTATTTAAGTTTTTTTTTTTTTCATGTGTAATGTCATTAAATGTCTCAAAAGGTCCACATTGACTGATGAGGAGAATAGATCGGATATATTTCTCAAAGATATTTTGATTTTATGTACTGTATTGAAGTTTTTTTTTTTTCATGTGTAATGTCATTAAATGTCTCAAAAGGTCCACATTGACTGATGAGGAGAATAGATCGGATATATTTCTCAAAGATATTTTGATTTTATGTACTGTATTGAAGTTTTTTTTTTTTTTCATGTGTAATGTCATTAAATGTCTCAAAAGGTCCACATTGACTGATGAGGAGAATAGATCGGATATATTTCTCAAAGATATTTTGATTTTATGTAATGTATTGAAGTTTTTTTTTTTTTTTCATTTGTAATGTCATTAAATGTCTCAAAAGGTCAACATTGACTGATGAGGAGAATAGATCGGATATATTTCACAAAGATATTTTGATTTTATGTAATGTATTGAAGTTTTTTTTTTTTTTTTTCATTTGTAATGTCATTAAATGTCTCAAAAGGTCCACATTGACTGATGAGGAGAATAGATCGGATATATTTCACAAAGATATTTTGATTTTATGTAATGTATTGAAGTTTTTTTTTTTTTTTCATTTGTAATGTCATTAAATGTCTCAAAAGGTCCACATTGACTGATGAGGAGAATAGATCGGATATATTTCACAAAGATATTTTGATTTTATGTACTGTATTGAAGTTTTTTTTTTTTTCATGTGTAATGTCATTAAATGTCTCAAAAGGTCCACATTGACTGATGAGGAGAATAGATCGGATATATTTCACAAAGATATTTTGATTTTATGTAATGTATTGAAGTTTTTTTTTTTTTTTTTCATTTGTAATGTCATTAAATGTCTCAAAAGGTCCACATTGACTGATGAGGAGAATAGATCGGATATATTTCACAAAGATGTTTTGATTTTATGTACTGTATTGAAGTTTTTTTTTTTTTTCATGTGTAATGTCATTAAATGTCTCAAAAGGTCAACATTGACTGATGAGGAGAATAGATCGGATATATTTCACAAAGATATTTTGATTTTATGTAATGTATTGAAGTTTTTTTTTTTTTTTCATTTGTAATGTCATTAAATGTCTCAAAAGGTCCACATTGACTGATGAGGAGAATAGATCGGATATATTTCTCAAAGATGTTTTGATTTTATGTACTGTATTGAAGTTTTTTTTTTTTCATGTGTAATGTCATTAAATGTCTCAAAAGGTCCACATTGACTGATGAGGAGAATAGATCGGATATATTTCTCAAAGATGTTTTGATTTTATGTACTGTATTGAAGTTTTTTTTTTTTCATGTGTAATGTCATTAAATGTCTCTAAAGGTCAACATTGACTGATGAGGAGAATAGATCGGATATATTTCTCAAAGATATTTTGATTTTATGTACTGTATTGAAGTTTTTTTTTTTTTCATGTGTAATGTCATTAAATGTCTCAAAAGGTCAACATTGACTGATGAGGAGAATAGATCGGATATATTTCACAAAGATATTTTGATTTTATGTAATGTATTGAAGTTTTTTTTTTTTTTTTTCATTTGTAATGTCATTAAATGTCTCAAAAGGTCCACATTGACTGATGAGGAGAATAGATCGGATATATTTCACAAAGATGTTTTGATTTTATGTACTGTATTGAAGTTTTTTTTTTTTTCATGTGTAGTGTCATTAAATGTCTCAAAAGGTCCACATTGACTGATGAGGAGAATAGATCGGATATATTTCTCAAAGATGTTTTGATTTTATGTACTGTATTGAAGTTTTTTTTTCATGTGTAATGTCATTAAATGTCTCAAAAGGTTCACATTGACTGATGAGGTGAATAGATCGGATATATTTCTCAGGGATGTTTTGATTTTATATACTGCACTAAAGCATTTTTAATAACTTCATTAAATATCTTGAGATCCTTATGAAAACAGGAAACTGTAAAGAACTATAGTCAATTTCTTTTAGCGATGCAGATTTGCACCGACTCGCAGCGGTGCCCTTTTAGCTCGGGAAATTTTCCTGATCGCTGATTGGTTGGACGAGATAATTCTAACTAATCAGCGATCAGGAAAATTTTCCGAGCTAAAAGTCGGAAAAGTTTCCTGATTGCTGATTGGTTGGACGAGATAATTCTAACCAATCAGCGATCAGGAAAATTTTCCGAGCTAAAAGTCGGAAAAGTTTCCTGATCGCTGATTGGTTGGACGAGATGATTCTAACCAATCAGCGATCAGGAAAATTTTCCGAGCTAAAAGGGCACCGCTGCGAGTCGGTGCAAATCTGCCACGATAAAAGAAATGGACTATAGAGAGACTTACCCATCTAAATAAGCGGTGTAAATCGGGGTCCTCAGCGTAGGGCAACGTCCCTTTCAAACCTTTGCACATTGTCCAGGCGCCCTCGTAGTCATACTTTCCGGAAGTTAATATGTAGTCGACGTCAAGACGAGGCAAATAGATTTTGTAGTTCTGGATTTTAATCACTTCAAAGTCACTTCAGGATTAAATAAGAAGAAAAAGAAAAAAAAAAAGATTGCGGTAGATAGTTTAAGTAATTTCAATTACAAATAGAAAAAAAATTATGAAGAAGTTTATTGGAAATGTTTAATGAGGTCAAAATATGTTCCTTGTCTGAGCAATATTGGAAACGTCCCTGCCTGAGGATCGGCCGGACTGGAGTTCGAGTCCCGCTCAAACTGGTTAGTTTCTCGTAATGTCTGCATTTTCGGCATTCTTGTGAGCTAAGCATTTGGCATTTTAGAAGCCTATAGGTCTACTTACTGAGTCATCAACTGTCATGGCCTGGTCCTAGTTTGAGTGGAGAGGGATCTTGGGAGTTGATCATATATATATATATATATATATATATATATATATATATATATATATATATATATATATATATATATATATATATATATATATACATACGTACATATATATGGCCAGTCTCATATATATGTATATATATATATATATATATATATATATATATATATATATATATATATATATATATATATATATATATATATATATATATATACGTACATATACAGTATATGGTCAGTCATATATATATATATATATATATATATATATATATATATATATATATAAATATATATATATATACTGTATATATATATACATATATATATATATATATATATATATATATATATATATATATATAAATATATATATATATATATATATATATATATATATATATATATATATGTATATATATATATATATATATATATATACATATATATATATATATATATATATATATATATATATATATATATATATAAAATCTTATATATATATACATAAGTACTTATATATGGTCAATCTCTAAGCCACTGTCCTGCTAGCTAGGGCAGTATCACTGTCCCTTGCCTATGCCATTCATGAGTGGCCTTTAAACTTGAAATCATATTCTACTTCAGCCTGAAGTTATGGCCATTAATGTAAAGCAATATACATGAACTTTTATAAAATTATAAACTTAAAGTCATTGTTTTAATTTTTTTTTTTTTTTTTTTTTTTTTTTTTTTTTGCTGCAATTAAGGAGCAGTGACCGAAATCTAAACAAATATCGATTTCATTCGTAATCATTTCTTTATAAGAAAACCATTTGACTAAGAAAAATAATTGAAGGTGTATGAAGATCTGTTATTGGCATCATTATAAAAAAAAAACTAGAAAAAATTGTGTTTATATGTATACACAAACACACACATACACACATGTAAAAAAAAAAAAACTTTCCCTGTAGTTATTTGACACTCCACAATCACACACTTTATAGATGTATACACACACACACACACACACACACACATATATATATATATATATATATATATATATATATATATATATATGTATATATATATATATATATATATATATATATATATATATATATATATATATATATATATATATATATGATTAGTGTTCAAGCCCTAATACCACCCAAGTAGAGATCATGGAGGAAAAGACAATAGCTGTTAGCTGTTTGAATATGGAAAATAGTATCATACAAAATATATAAAAATTCCCCCCGAAGTTAATTCTCACACCAATTGAATGTTTAGTACTTCAACATTCAGTGGTGTTGCAAAAAAAACTGTAATAACAAGATTGATTTTTTTTTCCAGACTTTTGTTTTTGTTTTATTTTCTCGCTAGGATCAGGGAGGGCCAGGAAATGGCTGTCATGCAAATGCTAGGCGAACACGTTTCCACTGTACTAGCTAGGAGGTATGGTCTGCTTCCAGTAAACCCCGGATCCTTAGCTCCCAAGGATGGTGAGGTTTCAGACACTACAAGAAACTATAGAGCTTGAGCGGGACTCGAACCCCAGTCTAACACATCGCCAAGTAGAGACGTTTTGAAAGTGCTACCACAACTTGCATCATTTCTTTTCGCTTCCGGACACTGAGAACAGTTCTGAACTTCTGAGGCGTACCTTTTCACAACCCTACTGCTGGGCATGTATATGGCTGTTCCATTGCGATAAATATATATTCGGGTTTGAATAGTCGTCCTTTCTATAACATTCCACGTCAGATTGGTCCAGCCATCCTCAGGCATACCTTCGTTGTGTGCGAGTTTCCTGACCTGCAAGTAAGAGCGAACGGGTATTTCGTGATTGAGTTTCTAAAGACAGCCATCTTTTGCCATCTAAAATTTTCAGACTTTTAACGGCACGAAAGGGAATGTTTCAGAGGAATTGTAGACAAAGTCTTGGTTTCCTATAATGTAACTTAACCCGACATCAAACAAAGGAACCAAAGGGGACCCTTCCTCTCTCCGCTCCTCCCAGCCTGACGAGGGATTCAGCCGAGTTTGGCTGGTACTGCTAGGGTGCCACAGGCCACCCTCCCCCGACAACATAAAGTTACGAAAACCTAGAGGGCTTGAATCCTCTGAGAACTTATTCAACGTAATTTTAACAACTCATTAATTTACAGACAACTTAAAAAAGGGGGTTAAGTAGTTTTATCAAACTTAGAACGTATTATTACAAATTTACAAGAAATTCTTACTTCCTCGTCGTCCAGTAACCTCGGGCAAATCCAAGGAACGGACACATAGCCACCGAATCCATCAATTGTCTTGTCACTCATAACTGGTGGGTAGTTAATGCCTACGAACTCCGTCTCCTGTTGGTAACATCGATTCAAAAGCTGTTAAATATGACATTTTTTAGAAAAATTCCCAATAAATTTCAATCCGTCTACAGATTAAACCTCTGTTTATGCTCTGAAGTTATTCGGCAAGCAATAAAAGAAGAGAAAAGGAAAATATCCGCTTAATATTGTAATTACATAATATCTAATCACATCTCTGCCAGTCATATAGGTAAGACGTAAAAGTATTCTGGCACAATACTTAAAAAATTAGAAGGGACAATAATGATCTGGCATTATACTTGAAAATTTAGAAGAGGCAGTCGGAGATTCAAATTCCTTTCCCAAAGATGAAATTAATTCTGTCTGAACAAAGTAGAGAGATTAGTTCCTCTCACAACAGAAGAGAAATTAAAGCTCCAAAACATCGAATTCAAAAACTGGTTTAGAGGCAAAGATATCGCTTACTTTGTGTTTAGGTGCCTTGATTCATCCATATCGGTTGCATCATGGATTCTTATCATGGTATCGAATGACCGCAGGGGTGAAACTACCCTCCTCTCCTTACTCTAGTAAAGAGGTCTTCTTCTCCTTGCTCTAGTAAAGAGGTCCTCTTCTCTTCTCCTCGCCCTAGTAAAGAGGTCCCTCTTCTCCTTGCCCTAGTAAAGAGGTCCTCTTCTCTTCACCCTAGTAAAGAGGGTCCTCTTCTCTTCACTCTTGTAAAGAGGTCCTCTTCTCCTAACTCTAGTAAAGAGGGCCCTCTTCTCCTCACTGTAGTAAAGACGGCCCACTTCTTCTTACTCTAGTAAAGAGGTCCTCTTCTCCTCGCCCTAGTAAAGAGGTCCCTCTTCTCCTTGCCCTAGTAAAGAGGTCCTCTTCTCTTCACCCTAGTAAAGAGGGTCCTCTTCTCTTCACTCTTGTAAAGAGGTCCTCTTCTCCTAACTCTAGTAAAGAGGGCCGTCTTCTCCTCACCGTAGTAAAGACGGCCCTCTTCTCCTTACTCTAGTAAAGAGGTTCTCTTCTCCTCACCCTAGTAAAGAGGGCCCTCTTCTCCTTACTCTAGTAAAGAGGGCCCTCTTCTCTTTACTCTAGTAAAGAGGCCATCTCCTCACCCTAGTAAAGAGGGCCCTCTTCTCCTTACTCTAGTGAAGAGGTCCTCTTCTTCTAACCCTAGTAAAGAAGGCCCTCTTCTCCTTACTCTAGTAAAGAGGTCCTCTTCTCTTCACCCTAGTAAAGAGGGCCCTCGTCTCCTAACTCTAGTGAAGAGGTCCTCTTCTTCTAACCATAGTAAAGAAGGACCTCTTCTCTTTACTCTAGTAAAGAGGCCCTCTTCTCCTCACCCTGGTGAGTTGATGGTAATTCTATATGTAAACTTATATACTTTTATTTTCTGACCCTGCTTTAGAGGACCCCTTCTCATGGAGGTCTATTTCTCTTGGAATCTACCTTTTCTTGGAGGTTCCCTTCCCTTGGAGGCCCCTTCTCATGGAGGTTGCGTTCTCTTGGAGGTCTCCTTCTCTTGGAGGCCCCGTTCTCATGGAGGCCTCTTTCTCTTGGAGTCCCCCTTTTCTTGGAGGTTCCCTTCTCTTGGAGGCCCCTTCACATGGAGGTCGCGTTCTCTTGGAGGTCGGTCTCCTTCTCTTGGAGGCCCCGTTCACATGGAGGCCTCTTTCTCTTGGAGGCTCCTTTCTCTTGGAGGTCACCTTCTCTTGGAGGCTCCCTTCTCATGGAGGCCCCCTTCTCATGGAGGTAGCCTTCTCTTGGAGGTTCCCTTCTCTTGGAGGTACCCTTCTCTTGGAGGTTCCCTTCTCTTGGAGGTCCCCTTTCTCCTGGAGGTCCCCTTTCTCTTGGAGGTCCCATTCCCCTTGGAGACCCCTTCTCTTGGAGGTCCCCTTTCTCTTGGAGGCCCCTTTCTTTTGGGGGTCCCCTTTCTCTTGGAGGACCCCTTCTCATGGAGTCCCCTTTCTCTTGGAGGTACCCTTCTCTTGGAGGTTCCCTTCTCTTAGAGGTCCCCTTTCTCCTGGAGGTCCCCTTTCTCTTGGAGGTCCCATTCTCCTTGGAGACCCCTTCTCTTGGAGGTTCCCTTTCTCTTGGAGGTCCCCTTCTCTTGAAGGCCCCTTTCTTTTGGGGGTCCCCTTTCTCTTGGAGGACCCCTTCTCATGGAGGCCCCGTTCTCTTGGAGGTACCTTTCTCTTGGAGGTCCCCTTCTCTTGGAGGCCCTATTCTCATGGAGGTCCAGTTCGCTTGCAAGCCCCCTTCTCAAGGAGGCCCCTTTCTCTTGGAGATCCCCTTCCCTTGGAGGTTCTCTTCTCTTAGAGGCCCCCCTTCTCATGGAGGCCACTTTCTCTTGGGAGTCCCTTTCTCCCGGAGGCCCCCTTCTCTTCGAGGCCCCGTCCTCATGGAGGCCCCTTTCTCTTGGAGGTCCCCTTCTCTTGGAAGCCCCCTTCTCGAGGAGGCCCCTTTCTCTTGGAAGTCCCTCTCTCCTGGAAGCCCCCTTCTCTTAGGGACCCCCTTCTCTTGGAGGCCCCATTCTAATGGAGGTCCCCTTCTCCTGGAAGCCCCTTTCTCTTGGAGGTCCCCTTTGTCATGGAGATCCCCTTCTCTGGGAGGTTCTCTTCTCTTGGAGGCTCCCCTTCTCATGGATGCCCCTTTCGTTTGGAAGTCCCTTTCTATTGGAGGCTTTCTTTTCTTGGAGATTTCCCTCTTATGGAGATCCCGTTCTCTTAGATGGCCCCTTTCTTGGAGCCCATTTCTCTTAGGGGTTCCCTTCTTTTGGAGGTCCCTTTCTCTTGGAAGTCCCCTTTCTCGTGAAGGCCCCCTTCTCATGGAAGTCCCGTACTCTTGGAGGTCCCTTTCTCTTGAAGGCCACATTCTCATGGAGGCCTCTTTCTGTTGGAGGTCCTTTTCTCTGGAGGTGTCCTTGTCTTGAGGCCCCCTACTCATAGAGGTCGCATTCTCTTAGAAGCCCCCTTCTCTTGGAGGTCCCATTCTCTTGGAAGCCCCCTTCTCAGGGAGATACCCTTCTCTTGGAGGTCTCATTCTCTTGGAGGTCCCTTCTCTTGTAGGGCCTCTTTCTCTTGGAGGTCCCCATCTCTTAGAGACCCCTTTCTCAGGGAGATACCCTTCTCTTGGCGGTCCTCTTTCTCTTGCTGGTCCCCTTCTCTTGGAGGTCCCCTTTCTCTTAGAGGTTCCCTTGTCATGGAGGCCCGTTTCTCTTGAAGGTCCCCTTTTTCTTGGAGGTTCACTTCTCATGGCGGTACTGTTCGCTCAGAGGCCCCCTTCTCTTGTAGGAGCCCCTTCTCTTCGAGGTCCCCTTCTCTTAGAGGCCCCCTTCTCATGAA
>NC_090742.1:66909793-66922293 GCF_036898095.1 Palaemon carinicauda | reverse complement strand
TTTATATATGACATGTCTGTTTTGACGTTGTTACTTATTTTAGAATGATTTATTGTTAATTTGTTCTCTTCATTTATTTATTTCCTTATTTCCTTTCCTCACTGGGCTATTTTTCCCCGTTGGAGCCCCTGGGCTTATAGCATATTGCTTTTCAAACTAGGGTTGTAGCTTGGATAGTAATAATAATAATAGTAATACGATCAAATAGTTTTTGAGTTATGCGAATTACAAACAGAGATAGATAGATACACGCTCATCAAACCATAACATTGTGATTACTAGACAATTCTTCTTCACCCAAGGAGTTAACTACTGCACTGTAGTTGTTCAGTGGCTACTTTCCTCTTGGTAAGGGTAGAAGAGACTCTTTAGCTATGGTAAGCAGCTCTTCTAGGAGAAGGACACTCCAAAGTCAAACCATTGTTCTCTATTCTTGGGTAGTGTCATAGCCTCTTTACCATGGTCTTACACTGCCTTGGGTTAGAGTTCTCTTGCTTGAGGGTACACTCGGGCACACTTTTCTATCTAGTTCCTCTTGTTCTGTTAAAGTTTTTATAGTTTAAATAGGAAATATTTATTCTAATATTGTTACTATTCCTAAAATATTTTATTTTTCCTTATTTCCTTTCCTCACTGGGCTATTTTCCCTGTTGGGTCCCCTGGGCTTATAGCATCCTGCTTTTCCAACTAGGGTTGTAGCTTAGCATTTAATGATAATAATAATAATAATAATAATAATAATAATAATAATAATAATAATAATAATAATAATAACCTTCACAATGAAGTTGGCGAAGTTAACGGATTTTGACATAGGGAAAAATCTGTTTTTGGGCGAGACAGCCATGTCGTCCTGATGGAAGTGCCTCAAAAGCAGCTCTCTACTTTGGATATGTCTGCAAGTGATATACTAGAGAATTTTAGCTACATCCTAGTTGGAAAAGCAGGATGTTACAAGCCCAGGGGACCCATTAGGGAAAATAGCCCAGTGAGGAAAAGAAACAAGGATAAATAAAATTTTAAGAGTGACAACATTTAGATAAATATCTCCTACATAAACTATAAAAACTTTAACAAGCCCAGGGGACCCATTAGGGAAAATAGCTCAGTGAGGAAAAGAAACAATGAAAAATAAAATTTTAAGAAGAGTGACAACATTTAAATAAATATCTCCTGCATAAACTATAAAAACTTTAACAAGCCCGGGGGACCCATTAGGGAAAATAGCCCAGTGAGGAAAAGAAACAAGAAAAATAAAATTTTAAGAGTGACAACATTTAAATAAATATCTCCTGCATAAACTATAAAAACTTTAACAAGCCCAGGGGACCCATTAGGGAAAATAGCCCAGTGAGGAAAAGAAACAATGAAAAATAAAAAATTAAGAAGAGTGACATTTAAATAAATATCTCCTACATAAACTAAAAACTTTAACCATCCTAGTTGGAAAAGCAGGATGTTACAAGCCCAGGGGACCCATTAGGGAAAATAGCCCAGTGAGGAAAAGAAACAAGGAAAAATAAAATTTTAAGAAGAGTGACAACGTTTAAATAAATATCTCCTACATAATCTATAAAAACTTTAACAAAACAAGAGAAAGAGAAACAAGACAGAACAGTGGGAGACCATGGTACAGAGGCTATAGCACTACCTAAGACCAGAGAACAATGGTTTGATTTTGGAGTGTCCTCCTAGCTAAAGAGTCTTCTACCCTTAACAAGAGGAAAGTAGCCACTGAACAATTACAGTACAGTGCAGTAAACCCTTGGGTGAAGAAGAATTGTATGGTAATCTCAGTGTTGTCAGATGTATGAGAACAGAGGAGAATATGTAAAGAATAGGCCATACTATTCACTGTGTGTGTTCATAGGCAAAGGGAAAGAGCCGTCACCAGAAAGAAGGATCCAATGTAGTACTGTCTGGCCAGTCAAAAGACCCCATAACTCTCTAGTGGTAGTATCTCGTGTATCGTGTATACAACAGGGACGTGTTTAAACATACTGCAGCGTAACGATACGCACCGGCAAGTGTCGCATCCAGAAGATTAACGAGAGCGACCTTTTCGTGAATGGCAAAATAGATCTTGACATTTAGACAGATCGTGATGTCCGTCACATTCGTCAGTCCCTCCAGAATTGCCTGGAGCCATACGGGGGACATGGACGGAGGTCGGTTAAGGTTCATCCCGACTATCAGAGTGGTGTCGTCTGTAATTCATAATTTTTATGATTATTGTGATTTTATTCGTGTTAATTTTAATGATAAAATTCAAATAATTTTGATAATCAAGGATTTTGGTAATAATCATGATTTTCATAATTCCAACAATTTCAATAATAATAATCTTTATAATGATTATGATTTTGATAGTTTCAATCATTTGAATAATAATGATTTAAATCATTTTGATAATCAATGATTTTAATGATTTTGATAACAATCATGATTTTCATAATTTTAACAATTTCCATGATAATAATTTTCATAATTATTATGATTTTAATCATTCTAACTAGCACCCCAAACAAACCCGCCTTCTTGACCCAATGCAGTAACCCATAAAACTACTCCTAAATACATTCTACCAATTGGTGTAAAATATAATTTGTTAAGGAATAAAAGTCTTAGAGAAAACCACTGCGAGGGGTGAAAGTCTTAGAGAAAACCACTTAGGGGTGAAAATCTTAGAAAAAACCACTGAGAGGGGTGAAAATCTTAGAGAAAACCACTGAGAGGGGTGAAAGTCTTAGAGAAAACCACTTAGGGGTGAAAGTCTTAGAGAAAACCACTGAGAGGGGTGAAAATCTTAGAGAAAACCACTGAGAGGGGTGAAAGTCTTAGAGAAAACCACTGAGAGGGGTGAAAATCTTAGAGAAAACCACTGAGAGGGGTGAAAGTCTTAGAGAAAACCACTGAGAGGGGTGAAAGTCTTAGAGAAAACCACTGAGAGGGATGAAAGTCTTGGAGAAAACCATTGAAAGGGTTTAAAGTCTTTGAGAAAAACATTGAAAGGGATGAAAGTCTTGAAGAAAACCATTGAGAGGGGTGAAAGTCTGAGAAAAACATTGAAAGGGATGAAAGTCTTGAAGAAAACCATTGAGAGGGGTGAAAGTCTGAGAAAAACATTGGAAAGGGTGAAAGTCTTGGAGAAAAACATTGAAAGGATGAAAGTTTTTAAGAAAACCATTGAAAGGGATGAAAGTATTAGAGAGAAAACATTGAAAGGTATGAAAGTCTTAGAGAAAAAACATTGAAAGGGGTGAAAGCCTTTAAGAAAACCATTGGAAGGGGTGAAAGTCTTAGAGAAAAAACATTGAAAAGGGTGAAAGTCTTAGAGAAAAACATTGAAAGGGGTGAAAGTCTTTACGAAAACCATTGAAAGAAACGAAAGTCTTAAAAAAAACATTGAAAGGGGTGAAAGTCATAGAGAAGACCAAATTATTCTTTTTAATAATTAATTATTCAGGTATTGACTTCTAAATCTTATCCCGCTTTATGAGACTTAATGTCAACAACTTTCATTGCTATTGGATGTGTATTGCATTAAGAAAATTCCCACTGAAATCTCTCTCTCTCTCTCTCTCTCTCTCTCTCTCTCTCTCTCTCTCTCTCTCTCTCTCTCTGCCAGCGGATGTAGTAGACAGTAACACGGTAAACTAATTCAAGAGCAAGTTAGACAAGATCATAAAAACTCTCTAATTGTTTAAACTAAATCGCTCTACTAAAGAGTAAATGGAGTCTCCGTGGATGGACCAAAACGTCTGAGCCATCCGAAATCCTCGTAACCACTTGTAAGTTGTAACACTCTCTCTCTCTCTCTCTCTCTCTCTCTCTCTCTCTCTCTCTCTCTCTCTCTCTCTCTCTCTCTCTCTCTCTCTCTCTCTCTACTTACCATCGTTGACCAAAGCCAATGTAGGCGACAATATTCCAAAGCAAATGATGATGACCAGCATATCCAGATGTCTGTCTCTCATCGTTGGTTCATGTACTTCAGAAACCACTGGATAGGGTAAGAAAACCTTTTTGGATTAGGCAAATATATTATTAGAAGTCATTTAGTGTAGATCATTACTACTACCATTATTATCTTTTTTTCAAAGGGCAAAGAACAATAGGGCGTGTAACATGATGGATTTAATGAGCCCAAGTTCGAATAAAGCGAGAAAAGGTGAAGCAAAAACAAAGTGAAAATATAGAAAAAGAGGAGCAAAGAATAGATAATATGAACGACATATGTAATAAAAAAAAAATCATTAGGAGATGATAGTTAGAAAAATGCTATGGAATGAAAACGTGCATAATTGCATCCTTAACTGATTTCAACATTAATTTAAGACTTTAAGGTCTCTTATTCTTTCCTACCGTTATCATTACATTAAGGGGTCGGTTGCATGATGCGCCCTCTCAAATAGATTTCTTTAAAATACTCCTATTCTTTCCCACCGTGATCCTTACATTAAGGGGTCGGTTGCCGCATCGGGCAGTGTGTTTTTACAGTCTCCTGCCCTTGCAGTCATCAACAACAGTTATTGGTTGTGGGGCTAGTCTTTGCCTTAATAGTCGAACTGCAAGGCAGCAGCTGTTCTTTTAGTCGCTGTCTACGTCACGCAGGATATATGGTGTGGGCCTAGTCTCTGACTTGACAGTCGAACTGCAAGGCTGCAGCTGTTCTTTTAGTCACTTTCTACGTCACGCAGGACATACGGTGTGGGGCTAGTCTCTGACTTGATAGTCGAACTGCAAGGCAGCATCTGTCCTTTTAGTCGCTTTCTAAGTCACACAGGACATACAGTGTGGGGCTAGTCTCTGACTTTAGAGTTGAACTGCAAGGCAGTAGCTGTCCTTTTAGTCGCTTTCTAAGTCACGCAGGACATACGGTGGTAGTATTCTTACACCCTTATCACAGGACAATTAGAAACAGCATGCAATGTATTTTATTATAAGAAAATCATTCAATAAGGACAAACTTTTCTATTAAAACGTCTAACGTGTAATAAGGAAACATTAACTAGAGACTGTCTAACAAAGATATAGATTTCTGCTAACAATCTAACTTAGAGAATTTTTCCTGTTATTTTACAATTAATCTAAATGGATGTAAAGTCCCCTTACAAGATTGCATTATTTTTCAAGCTGTAATCTGTTGTAAAATTACAATAATATTTCAAAAATTTGCAATAATATTTCAAGAATATGCAATTTCCCCTGAAGCTTTAAAATAAAGCGACTTAAGCTGGCTGCTTTTGGAAGCTTTAAATATTTAGCTCTATATATATGTATTTAAACACCATTGTGTATCTCTGTTAAAGAAAATAAGCTTCAATTACAAATGGGTACTTAAATGTGACATATCTGAGATTTGCGAAAAACCTCACAAGACTCCTTGCGCGTCACTCGAAAACTCTACGGTCATAACACATATGATTTCATAAAATTTCCAGTCCATAATGCTGAATAGTTGAATCACTTGGTACGTTATATTCCAGCTGTTCCAACTCGGATCTTATTAAAGCCAAATGATTATGGACTTGATAAATTCCTTTTTACTGAACGCTTCCAGACTTTAAATTTATGGCGCCAGAAAACCGCTAGCGATCAATTACTGTACCACGTTACTTGTTCTACATATACGCTATATACCAGATCTCATTTTTTATATTGGTAGCCTTTGGTACTGAAGCAGTAGAACTAGATTTTCCTCAATTTTATGATAGTTTGATAATACTGACAGTGATTATAACTTATAATGATAATAATATCCTTCTATAATAAAGAGCAAGTGTCTGGCTATATATATATATATATATATATATATATATATATATATATATATATATATATATATATATATATATATATATATATATATATGTGTGTGTGTGTGTGTGTGAATGTGTGTGTGTGTGTAATATATATATATATATATATATATATATATATATATATATATATATATATATATATATATATATATATATATAATATATATATATATTTCTTTTTGGTTGTGTGGCGTTCTCCTCATCCCTCTGGTAGGGGTAAAGGAAGTAGCCATACCCTTGTGAGAGGTGGTGCGTGTGTGTACACATCTATCTAAATATCTACCAGTCATTTTTGACGGATCGAGTACAACGAATGGTAATGATAAGAGAGTAATAAAGATGATTATAACAGTAGCAATCACTACAGCAAAAATATCAACTAAATTATTATTATTATTATTATTATTATTATTATTATTATTATTAGCTAAGCTACACCCCTACTTAGAAAAGCGAGATGCTATAAGCCCAAGGGCTCTAACAGGAAAAAATAGCCTAGTGAGGAAAGGAAATAAGGAAATGAATAAGTGATATGAGAAATAATCAAGTTAATAAAATATTCTGAAAACAGTAACAACATCAATATAGATATTTCATATATAAACTATAAAAAGACTTATGTCATCCTGTTCAACATAAAAACGTTTGCTGCAAGTTTGAACTTTTGAAGTTCCACTGATTCAACTACCCGATAGGAAGATCATTCCACAACCTGGTCACAGCTGGAATAAAACTTCTAGAATACTGTGCAGTATTGAGCCTCATGATGGAGAAGGGCTGGCGATTAGAATTTACTTCATGCCTAGTATTACGGATGGAATTGTAACAACACTAAGGGTAGAAGGGACTCTTTAGCCATGGTAAACAGCTCTTCTAGGAGAAGGAAACTCCAAAATCAAACCATTGTTCTCTAGTCTTGGGTAGTGCCATAGCCTCTGTACCATGGTCTTCCACTGTCTTGGGCTAGAATTCTCTTGCTTGAGGGTACACTCGGGCATATTATTTTATCTTATTTCTCTTCTTCTTGTATTGTTAAAGTTTTTATAGTTTATATAGGAGATATTTATTTTAATGTTACCTTTCTTAAAATATTTTATTTCTCCTTGTTTCTTTTCCTCACTGGGCTATTTTCCCTATTGGAGACCCTGGGCTTATAGCATCCTGCTTTTCCAACTAGGGTTGAAGCTTAGAAATTAATAATAATGAAAATAATACGGACAGAGCAAAAAGCAACATCTTACCTCCTCGGCGTCTTAGAGACGACTAATTGTCGAAGCGCCAAAATGACTTGCTAAACAACAGCTTTTCTGTGCAAGACCAAAGCTATAATGGCCCGCCACTCTGTCATTATCCAGTGTTAGAATCAATCCATTTTATTATGGTTAGGGATATTAATTCAGTGGGTATTAACGTTTTGTTTTTTCGTGCGGGTTATTTTTCTCTGTGACGTTGACATGCTTGGATGTAATACATCACAAGTGCGCGCACGCACATACACAAACATACATATATGCATACACAAACACACACGCACACACATATATATACATATATATATGTATGTGTGTCTGTCTATGTATGTATATATATATATATATATATATATATATTATATATATATATATATATATATATATATATAAAATAGCATCAAATGTAGCCGTTTCTAGTCCACTACATGACAAGGCCCTAGATATGTGTATGTGTGTATAGATATTCATTTATATATATATATATATATATATATATATATATATATATATATATATATATATATATATATATATATATATATATATATGTATATATATATATACACACACACACATATATATATATATATATATATATATATATATATATATATATATATATATATGTGTGTGTGTGTGTGTGTGTGTGTGTGTGTATAAGCAGCTCTTCTTGGAAAAGGACACTCCAAAATCAGACCATTGTTCTCTAGTCTCGGGTAGTGGTATAGGCTCTATACTATGTTCTTCCACTAACCAGGGGTAGAGTTCACTTGCCTGAGGGTATACTCGGGCACACTTATTTCTCTTCCTCTTTTTCATGTGTTTTTTTTTTATAGATTATATATGAAATATCTATTTTAATTTTGTTACTGTTCTTGGAATGATTTATTTTGATAGTTCATTACCTCTTTTGTAGTTTATTTATTTCCTTATTTTCTTTAATCACTGAGCTATTTTTCCCTGACGAAGCTCTTGGGCTTATAGAATTCTGCTTTTGTAACTAGGGTTGTAGCTTAACTAATAATAATAATAATAATAATAATAATAATAATAATAATAATAATATAATAATAATAATAATAATAATAATAATGGTGTGTTTACAGTTTTCTTGGAGAGAGAGAGAGAGAGAGAGAGAGAGAGAGAGAGAGAGAGAGAGAGAGAGAGAGAGAGAGAGAGAGAGAGAGAGGGGGGGGGGGGGGGGGGCAAAATTAGGTAAAGGAAATTAGGTAAAGTAAAAAACTCGTCACAACGCTGCAAAATACTCAAAATACTCGTAAGGTTTTTGGCGGTCATCAAATTGGGTACTTACACATTGACTATAGTCAATTTTTTTTAGCGAGGCAGATTTGCACTGACTCGCAGCGGTGCCCTTTTAGCTCGGAAAAGTTTCCTGATCGCTGATTGGTTAGAATTATCTTGTCCAACCAATCAGCGATCAGGAAACTTTTCCGAGCTAAAAATCCACCGCTGCGAGTCGGTGCAAATCTGCCTCGCTAAAAAAAATTGACTATAGTTAATGAAGTGCCTGTAATTCATTTTATAAAGAGTAACAATATAGAAAACCTTCAGTCATATGCAAATCGTCTATAAAAGAACATCAAATTGGGTACTTACACTTTAACTGGTTAATGGAGTGCCTAACTACAATGTACAGACTGTTCATTATAAGTAATTTGTTTTCTAAAGAGCAACAATATAAAAAAAAAAAACCTTAGTCATATGCAAAAGGTCTATAAAAGAACTGTTTATTATAAGGCTTTTAACGCTTAATGGGGTAGATTAATTCAACGTCATTTTTAAGTTCATTTTAATCTAGAACCGATTTCTCATTTTATTTTTTCGTTTTTCAGCCATTTTCTGAAGGCATCCTAGGATCTCAATCTTGCGTCCATCTAGGTCAAATCTCTCTCTCTCTCTCTCTACATATATATATATATATATATATATATATATATATATATATATATATATATATGTATGTATATGTATGAATTTATATATATATATATATATATATATATATATATATATATATATATATAATATATGTATATATAATACCGCACTATATGTATATATAGCTATATATATACATATATACATACACACACACACACACACACACACACACACACATATATATATATATATATATATATATATATATATATATATATATATATATATAGTATAGCCCTTAGATGGATGTTGGCAGTTAAATGGCAGGACAGGATAAGAAATGAAACTATAAGAGAGATTACTCGAGTGCCATATGTGGATGATATCATGATGAGGGGTAGATGGAGATTGTTTGGGCATGCTCTTCGCACTCCCCAAGAGAGATTAGTTCACCAAACGTTCAGCTGGGCTCCAAAAGGCACTAGAAGAGTTGGAAGACCCAAGCCTAAAAGGCTGAGGACTATGAAGTGTGAAGTAGATGAGGATGAATGGAAAAGTATAGAATGAAAAGCTCAAGATAGAGACAACTGGCGAAATCTAACCGAGGCCCTTTGTGTCAATAGGCGTAGGAGGAGATGATGATGATATACATACACACAGACATATATATATATATTATATGTATTACATATACATACATATATATATATATATATATATATATATATATATATATATATATACATATATATATATATATATATATATATATATATATATAGTATGCATTTGTGTGTGCAAATTTATGTGCATACAGGAATTTACACACACACACACACACATATATATATATATATATATATATATATATATATATATATATATATATATATATATATATATATATATATATATATATGTGTGTGTGTGTGTGTGTGTGTGAGTGTGTGTGTGTAAATACCCTCCATCATTCCCATCATCATCACCATGGCTGTTGCAAACAGCACTGAAGCAGCACCAAGGTAACGCAGACCAAATATGCCAAACGGATTTACGTTACCAAACTCGGGTAATTCATGTACACGCTTTTATAATATCTCACCCACCCCCCACCCCCGCCCCTCCCCCGCCCCCACCCCACCCTCAAGACCTCATAACTTAACGCATTCGCTAAGGCGATTACATACTTTCTTAAGGCATTGCCAATTGTCTTTGTTTGTTTTCCGTTACCAAAGAAACTGTCGGTAAATCGTGGCGACGAGGTTTTTCCGAGAGACTTTTCGTTGTTTATGAGGGTTTATGAGCTGGCAAAAAAAATATACTTTTACGATGAATTGCGAGACTAAATTTGCTTAAACTGCAGTAGCCTACATGTCCTTCTCTATCTTTAATTTATTATTATTATTATTATTATTATTATTATTATTATTATTGTTATTATTATTATCATTATTATTGTTGTTGTTGTTGTTGTTATTGTTGTTATTGTTGTTATTATATTATAATTATTATTTTTGTTGTTATTATTGTTATTGTTATCATTACTATTATTATTATTATTATTATTATTATTATTATTATTATTATTATTATTATTATTATTATTATTATACAATTTACTATGATGAATGTATTTACTAAATTTTATTAAACTGCAGCCTTCTGTTCTGTTCTATCTTCCACTTATTATTATTATTATTATTATTATTATTATTATTATTATTATTATTATTATTATTATTGTTGTTGTTGCTGCTTTAACTCTCATTATTATGATTATTCTTAAGAATTTAACATCAATAACAACAATTCCAGCTTTGAATAGTGAAACGGCTACGTCAAACCTCAGCCTCTACCTACATGCAGGAGATACGGCACATTGAAGGCAAATCTAGCCATGTCCTTGGGGAACTCCCCCCCCCCCCCACCCCTGTCATGCCAGTCGTAAAAAGACCCGTTTTTGACGACAGGGGTGGAGAGGTCGTATGACGTCACTTGCCCAACTGAAAAAGCTGAGACTCTTCGTGCGTCGGATCTGTATTCAAGAAGAAGAAATAAATGAAGAAGAAGAAGAAGAAGAAAATGTAAACAAAAGATCTTCGTGCGTCGGATCTGTATTCAAGAAGAAGAAATAAATGAAGAAGAAAAAGAAGAAGAAGAAGAAGAAAATGTAAACAAGAGATCTTCGTGCGTCGGATCTGTATTCAAGAAGAAGAAGAAGAAGAAAAAGGAGGAGGAAGAGGAGAAGAAGAAGAAGAAGAACATGTAAACAAAAGAAAAAGAAGAAAATGTAAGCAAAACATAAACATATCCTTATTTACACGATGGTTAATAGAGGTGTACGGCAAGCTATGGGGTCGTCATTCGGGCAGTTAAAAAAAGGCAAGTAAAACATGTTCTTTTTACATAATAGATATTTAATGAGACCATTTGTCATTCAATAATTCACCTTAATTTGAAACTTCAAGTGAGCGATGTAGAAATAATGGCAGTCGATAGAAAAAAAATATATAAATTCAATGCAAATGGATTCAGATTAGTATTAAAGAAAGGGATAATAATATACGGTTCATAACAAAGTCGTTTATATGAAAAGCCATATGCCTCATGTGCTTACTTTGACACGAACTAAGTGGATAATGTAATAAGTTACAGTCGGTAAGATATTTTATACAACAAATACAGCTGTTTCTATGCCACTGCGGGACAAAGGCCTCAGACATGTCCCCGTAGCATGGGTGTCCCTGAGTAATACAGCTATGCTGATCAGGGCGATGTACAAACAGCTGCGAAAGAAATGGCTCTCAATTGTTTCCTCTTACAAAGGGTGGCTCCAGGAAAATGGAATATAACTGTTGGCCTCCTAGCCCAAGCTCTGGTCCATACTTCCCGAATTTGTCAATCCAATATTATAAAGACAGTTCACCAGTGTCAAAATCACTTTACAGACAGTGTGTGTTTTGACTGGATGCTAAGGTTCCTCTTTTCCAGTCCCTACAGTTCCAGTTCCTTCCTTTACAGTCGCTTCATTTTCAGTTCCCTCTTTTCCAGTCCCTCCATTTCCAATACCTTCATTTCCAATCCCGTCTTTTCCAGTTTCTTCCTTTTTAGTTCCTTCATTTCCAGTCCCCTCTTTTCCAGTTCCTTCCTTTTCAGTCGCTTCATTTCCAGTCCCTTGTCTTCCAGTTCCTTTCTTTATATTCCCTTCTTTTCCAGTCCTTTCAGTTCCAGTTCCTTCCTTTTCAGTCGCTCCATTTCCAGTTCCTTCCTTTACAGTCCACTCATTTCCAGTCCTTCCATTTCCAGTTCCTTTCTTTCCAGTCCCTCCATTTCCAGTACCTTCCTTTTCAGTCCCTTCATTTCCAGTCCCTCCATTTCCAGTTCCTTTCTTTCCAGTCCCTTCAAATCGAGTTCCTTCATTTTAAGTCCCTTCTTTTCCAGTCTCTTCCATTCCAGTCCCTACAATTTCCAGTACCTTCTTTTCCAGTCCCGTCCTTTCCAGCCCCTCTTTCTTGTTTTCCCC
>NC_090742.1:66902293-66904793 GCF_036898095.1 Palaemon carinicauda | reverse complement strand
AGTGAATCATCAAGCAAGAGAACACTAACCCAAGACAGTGGAAGACCATGGTATAGACTATAGAGGCTATGACACTACCCATGACTAGGGAACAATGGTTTGATTTTGGAGCGTCCTCCTAGAAGAGCTGCTTACCATAGCTATAGAGTCTCTTTTACCCTTACCAAGAGGAAAGTGGCCACTAAGAATATCCAGCCAACATCCTGGAATGCCTAAATTTTGTACAATACTTAACATTGTACAAAACTTTGATTTTCCAGAGTACATATTGAAAGCCTTTCACAATTTAGACAGCAAAAGTATGAAGTGGTATTCTTGCCTCCCATTCGCTTTGGGTGCCTGCGATATAGATTGGTGAATGCAACAGTATGACATGAAAGGCAAGACGGAGAAATAATACTGAAGCATCAAGTGTTTGAAGGTTTAAATACCTCTCATGAATGGCAGAGGCAAGAGACAGGACAATTCCCTAGAGATAGGACGATACCCTAGAGACTGACCACATATGATGTTACTCATACATACATACATATACCAAGGCACTTCCCCCAAATTTGGGGGTAGCCGACATCAATAAATGAAACAAAACAAAAAGGGGACCTCTACTCTTTACGTTCCTCCCAGCCTGACAAGGGACTCAACCGAGTTCAGCTGGTACTGCTAGGGTGCCACAGCCCACCCTCCTCCGTTATCCACCACAGATGAAGCTTCATGATGCTGAATCGCCTACTGGTTTCTTTGTTTCCTTTCCTCACTGGGCTATTTTCTCTGTTGGGGCCCCAGGGCTTATAGCATCCTGCTTTTCCTACTAGGGTTGTAGCTTAGCAAGTAATAATAATAATAATAATAATAATAATAATAATAATAATAATAATAATAATGATTATGATCAGCGCCCAAGCCCCTCTTCATCAAGGTATAGCCAAGTATTACCATACAATGGCTGCTTACGACATAGCATGTAGACCTGTAAGTTCCCCAACCCTAACTCATAATGATGGTGAAGTTACAGACACCACTAAAAGCCATTACATAAATTCATGAAATAAAATAGTCAATTTAAGCACTGTAATATTACGTAGTGTGGCTTGACTTTATCAGCGAAGGTAACGCAAGCCCATATAGTTTCACTTGTTAACCTTTTACTATGCCTCTGTTCCAGCTTTTTTCCCTCTATCTTACTTTCCAATCTCTTTTAGCTTTTACGTCAAAGTACGACTATAAAGTTTCCCAGCCAGTTGCACTCAGAGGCTCCAGCGTCATGTCATATGGCCCAAATTTACGGACTCTCAGATACCCCAGCGCTGAGTCATAGGGTCCAATCCATGGCCTCCCAGAGGTCCCATAGCCGGGTCATATGGTTCAATGCATGGCCTCTCAGAGGCCCAACGCTAGGTCATATGGTCCAAATGTATGGCCTACCAAAGACCCTATTTCCAAGTCACATGGTCAAAATGTATTATTATTATTATCTAAGCTACAACCCTAGTTGGAAAAGCAAAATACTATTAGCCCAAGGGCTCCAGCGGGGAAAAATAGCCCAGTGAGGAAAGTGAATAAGGAAATAAATATACGATATAAGAAGTAATGAATGTTAAAATGAAATATTTCAAAAACATTAGCAACATTAAATCAGATATTTGATTTATAAACTATAAAAGGACTTATGTAAGCCTGTTCAACATAAAGACGTTTGCTGCGACTTTGAACTTTTGAAGTTCTACTGATTCAACTACCCGATTAGGAAGATCATTCCACAACTTGGTCACAGCTGGAATAAAACTTCTAGAGTACTGTGTAGTATTGAGCATCCTGATGGAGACCACCTGACTATTAGAATTAGCTGCATACCTAGTATTACGAACAGGATAGAACTGTCCGTAGAGATCAGAATTTAAAGAATGGTCAGAATTATAAAAATAATCTTATGCAACAGGCATAATGAACTAATTGTCTCCCATATGCCCCAGCACTGGGTCATATGATCCTAATTCATTGCCTCCTCTTAAAGGCCCCATTGCTCGGTCATAAGGTGCAAATTCATTGCCTTCCAGAGGCCCCATCACTGGGTCATGTGGTCCAAATATTAAAATCCACCAATTCGTTGCTTCGTTTTTCTGTAACGTAGCTGGACACTTTTTTTTTCGGAATGTTTACTAAATGTATTTATCATATTTAGTATTGGATTAAGTCGATTACATCTCTCTTTAAGTGAATTAAAATTTTATGAAAACATCCGAAATTAGTTATAGCTCATTGTCAATGCAACCAGTGAGTTAAGTTAAATGCATGTTATATATTTTCAAATATTTTTACGAGACTTTCGACGCAATATATATACAAATTCCTTCTAAATACGAGATTGAGACTTATTACTCTAATAATATATTCATAAAAATAGAAATTCCAATGGCTAAAAATGTGCATATCACATAAAAGTAAATATTTTGTGACGTGTTTTGCACGTCATAGTTCAAGCTGCAGTTATTCACCCATTTAT
>NC_090742.1:66897293-66899793 GCF_036898095.1 Palaemon carinicauda | reverse complement strand
ATATTTTAGAGGCAATTGGACAAAAAGAAATTCATTGATATCTTTCATTCTTCCTTTCCTTATATGCGCACTTATCTATCTGTGATTTGATTAATTTAGTCAGTGTTAGATTTAGTATTATAATAAAAACCTATGTCAATTGCCATCACACTAGAGGGTGAGTTGTAAACTTTCTTCAAGTATTTATTTATCTTTGTCAATTTATTCTTTAACATTCATTAGATTTCATTAATATTCATGGGAATTATTATCACGTAAGATTGTAGTATGTTTTTTTTTATGTATTTACTTATCTATACTGCATACTTATTTGTTTTTGGCAATCCTTCCAACAGACACCACAAATGTTAATGTATAAAAAAGTCCTCTTTTAGTTTTAGTAGTTTAAAAATATATATTTTTTCTATTCAAACTTAGGTCAAATTGTAACATACAATAATTACTGATACTCAAAACTGCAAATTGGCCTACCCTAAAGTGTAAAATTACTCTCTTTATGATTTATTAATGACTTTCAATCAACATGATTGACACTGTTTAATGCTGTTAAATGTGTAGGCCTACCTTTATCTAACATACTCAATAAGTTACAACTTCCATATAGTAGCAAAGTGCACTTGGTTTCTGTGTTTGGTCTAAAATAAAATGGAATCCATTAAAGGTTTAAAGGTCGCTCATGAATGGCAGAGGCAAGGGACAGTGACATTGCCCTAGCAATCAGGACAATAGCCTAGAGACTGACCATATATTATATGATCAATGCCCAAGCCTCCTCTCCACCCAAGCTAGGACCAGGGAGGGCCAGGCAGTGGCTGCTGATGACTCGACAGATAGACCTATAGGCTCCCCTCAAAACCCCCAACCTTAGCTCACAAGGATGGTAAGGTTGCAGACACTAATGGCACTAACGAGTCTGAGCGGGACTCGAACCCCTGACTGGCAAACACCAGGCAGAGACGTTACCAATCAGGCCACAGCAACCAATGTAAGTTATAAGAGTCAAAATCAAACTACCATTTTCCATTCTGTAATTCCCTACTTATTTTCCATTAATTTCCTTCCTTTTTACTGGATTCGAGAGATGTTTATAAATTTACATTGATATTCAAGACAGAATGTAATTGTTCAGTGGCCACTTTCCTCTAGGTAAGGGTAGAAGAGACTCTTTATCTATGGTAAGCAGCTAGCTATTCCAGGTGGACATTCCAAAATCAAACCATTGTTCTCTAGTCTTGGGTAGTGCCATAGCCTCTGTACCATGGCCTTCCACTGTCTTGGGTTAGGTTCTCTTGATTGAGGGTACATTCGGTCACACTATTCTTTAATTTCTCTTCCTCTTGTTTTGTTAAAGTTTTTTATAATTTGTATGGGAAATATTTAATTGAATGTTGTTACTGTTCTTAGAATATTTGCTTTTTTCTTTTTTCCTTTTCACTGGGCTATTTTCCCTGTTGGGACCCCTGGGCTTCTAGCATCCTGTTTTTCCAACAAGGAATACTGAGGATAAATTTACTTCAGTTAATAGTGTGATGGTTCAAATCTCAACGCTGGAGTCAAGGCTTAGTATCTGATCTATTCTATAGCCAATACTCTAACTTTCAAGGTAATTACCTTAGATTGTGTATATTTGGTTGATTTAAGGAAATTTTCAGATTAATGGTACTTTTAAGGTAATTATAAGGTAATTTTTTCATCAGGTAATCTTTTGATAATAGAGTAACATTCTGTATCTAAAATTAATCTTTCAAATTTTTTTTTACAAAACATAGAGCTTTTTTTCCTCGTGATATAATTGCTTTGTGTTTTAAGTTTGTCTTTGGTATCTAAGGTAATTTTTCTAAATTTGAGTTAATTTCTGAGGCAATCCCTTGAATATCATATGAGAGCCCTGTATAGCCTTTGCGGTAATGTCCCTGGCTGGTGAACGCCAGACTGGGTTTCGAGTCCCGCTCAAACTAGTTTTTATGGTCGCTGCAACTTCACCCTTCTTCTGAGCTAAGGATGGGGGCCTTGGGGACCGTATAAGTCTATCTGCTGTGTCATCCACAGCTATTGCCTGGCCCTCCTTGGTCCAAGATTGGATGGAGAGGGGGCTTGGGCACTGATCATATGTATATATAATAAGTCTCTAGGGCATTGCCCTGCTTGATAGGACAGTACTTTCCCTTGCCTCTGCCATTCATGAGTGACTTTTAAACATTTAAACAGGCTAGCTTAGGTTGTGATAATATCTATATAGATGTGGTGAACTGGTAATTAATCATAAAAAACGGTATGCCTGCATGTCTTGTTATTGTACTAAGATTTATATATTATCCAACTCAAACTTCTAATATGTAATTTATTTTCTTTCCACATTGGGCTATTTTCTATGTTGGAGCCCTTTGAGTTTGTAATATCCTGCTTTTCCAGCTAGGCTTGTAGCTTAGCTAATAATAATAATAATAATAATAATAATAATAATAATAATAATAATAATAATAATAATAATAATAATAAC
>NC_090742.1:66797293-66889793 GCF_036898095.1 Palaemon carinicauda | reverse complement strand
GACCTATTTCCACTTCCCTTTTTCCAAAATTTACCTATTCCCTTTTCCAAAATTTACCTATTCCCACTTCACTTTTTCACAAATTTACCTATTCCCACTTCCCTTTTTCCAAAATTTACCTATTCCCACTTTTCTTTTTCCAAAATTTACATATTCCCACTTCCCTTTTTCCAATATTTACCAATTCCCACTTCCCCTTTTCCAAAATTTACCAATTCCCACTTCCCCTTTTCCAAAATTTACCAATTCCCACTTCCCTTTTTCCAAAATTTACCTATTCCTACTTCCCTTTTTCCAAAATTTACCTATTCCCACTTCCCTTTTTCCAAAATTTACCTATTCCCTCTTCCTTTTTTCCAAAATTTACCAATTCCCACTTCCCCTTTTCCAAAATTTACCAATTCCCACTTCCCTTTTTCCAAAATTTACCAATTCCCACTTCCCTTTTCCCAAAATTTACCAATTCCCACTTCCCTTTTTCCAAAATTTACATATTCCGGCTTCACTTTTTCAAAAATTTACCTATTCCCACTTCCCCTTTTCCAAAATTTACAAGTTCCCACTTCCCTTTTTCCCAAATTTACCTATTCCCACTTCCTTTTTTCCCAAATTTATCTACTTCCACTTCCCCTTTTCCAAAATTTACCTATTCCCACTTCCCCTTTTCCAAATTTACCCATTCCCACTTCCCTTTTTCCAAAATTTACATATTCCCACTTCCCTTTTTCCAAAATTTATATATTCCCATTTCCTTTTTTCCCATTTTTTACCTATTCCCACTTCATTTTTCCCAAAGTTACCTATTCCCACTTCCTTTTCCTAAAATTTACCTACTTCCACTTCCCTTTTTCCCAAATTTACCTATTCCCACTTCCTTTTTTCCCAAATTTATCTACTTCCACTTCCCTTTTTCCCAAATTTACCTATTCCCACTTCACCTTTTCCAAAGTTTACCTATTCCCACTTCCCCTTTTCCAAATTTACCTATTCCCACTTCCCTTTTTCCAAAATTTACATATTCCCACTTCCCTTTTTCCAAAATTTATATATTCCCATTTCCTTTTTTCCCATTTTTTACCTATTCCCACTTCCCTTTTTGCAAAATTTACCTATTCCCACTTCATTTTTCCCAAAGTTACCTATTCCCACTTCCTTTTCCTAAAATTTACCTACTTCCACTTCCCTTTTTCCCAAATTTACCTATTTTCACTTCCCCTTTACCCAAATTTACCTACTCCCACTTCCTTTTTTCCAAAATTTACCTACTCCCACTTCCCTTTTTCCTAAATTTACTTAATACCACTTCCCTTTTTCCCAAATTTACCTATTCCCACTGCAATTTTTCCCAAATTTACCTATTCCCACTTCCCTTTTTCCAAAATTAACCTGTTCCCACTTCCGTTTTATCAAAATTTATCAATTCCCACTTCCTTTTTTTCAAAATTTACCTACTCCCACTTCCCATTTTCCCAAATTTACCTACTCCCACTTCCCTTTTTCCCAAATTTACCTATTCCCACTTCCCCCTTTTCCCAAATTTACCTACTCCCACTTCCCCTTTTCCAAAATTTACCAATTTCCACTTCCCCTTTTCCCAAATTTATCTATTCCCACTTCCCCTTTTCCAAAATTTACCAACTCCCACTTCCCTCTTTCCCAATTTTACCTATTCCCACTTCCCTTTTTTCCAAAATTTACATATTCCCACTTCCCTTTTTCCAAAATTTATATATTCCCACTTCAATTTTTCCCAAATTTACCTATTCCCACTTCCCTTTTTGCAAAATTTACCTATTCCCACTTCATTTTTCCCAAAGTTACCTATTCCCACTTTCCTTTTCCCAAAATTTACCTACTTCTACTTCCCTTTTTCCCAAATTTACCTATTTTCACTTCCCCTTTTCCCAAATTTACCTACTCCCACTTCCCCTTTTCCCAAATTTACCTATTCCCACTTCCCTTTTTCCCAAATTTACCTACTCCCACTTCCCCTTTTCCCAAATTTACCAATTCCCACTTCCCTCTTTTCAAAATTTACCAATTCCCACTTCCCCTTTCCCAAAATTTACCTATTCCTACTTCCCTTTCTCCAAAATTCACCTATTCCCACTTCCTTTTTCCCCAAATTTACCTATTCCCATTTCCTTTTTTCCCAAATTTACCTACTACCACTTCCCCTTTTCCCAAATTTACCTATTCCCACTGCCATTTTTCCCAAATTTACCTATTCCCATTTCCTTTTTTCCCAAATTTACCTACTACCACTTCCCCTTTTCCCAAATTTACCTATTCCCTTTTCCCTTTTTCCCAAATATACCTATTCCCACTTCCTTTTTTCCCAAATTTACCTATTCCCATTTCCTTTTTTCCCAAATTTACCTACTTCTACTTCCCTTTTTCCCAAATTTACCTATTCCCACTGCCATTTTTCCCAAATTTACCTATTCCCACTTCCCTTTGTGCAAAATTTACCAATTCCCACTTCATTTTTCCAAAATTACTTACTCCCACTTCCATTTTTTCCAAAATTTACCTATTTTCACTTCCTTTTATCCTAAATTTACCTATTCACACTTCCCTTTTTCCCAAATTTACCTACTCCTACTTCCCTTTTTCCCAAATTTACCCATTTTCACTTCCCATTTATTAAATTTACCTATTCCCACTTCCCTTTTTTCCTAAATTTACCTATTCCCACTTCCCTTTTTTCCTAAATTTACCTATTCCCACTTCCCTTTTTTCCTAAATTTACCTATTCCCACTTCCCTTTTTCCCAAATTTACATATACCCAATTCCCTTTTCCCCCATCTTAATGTCCGACCTGTCTTTTACCCTGAAGCTCTTTGTAGTCTTCAATATTATCTTTAAGTTTCTGTCTTTCTCCTCTCTATGTGTGACCTCTTTTAACTTGTTTCCACTTTTTAACCTTTAGATTTACCTCAGTTCCAACTTCCATTTTTCCCCTTTAATTCCAACGTTTTTTTATTTGTAACTCTTTTACCCTTTACATTTACCTCTGCTCTTTTTTCCCCTCTCAATGTCCAACCTATCTTAACTTGTCCTTATTTTTATCCATTACATTTATATTTCTTTCCGGTCCTATTTTCCCCTCATAATGCCAACCTCGTTTAACTTATACCTCTTTTAGGCGTTTGAATTTAGCTTGGTTCCTCTTTCCCCATTTCCCCTCAGGATGCCCTACCTCTTTTAGTCATTAAATTTAGCTCTGCCTCATTATCCCCTCATGGATCGTGGCCTCTTTTAGCTTAGAGTTCATTGTGGAAGGGGGGGGGGGGGAGTTCAACCACCCCATCCCTGTTGCACATTGATTCTAAATGACCTCCCGGGTCCTACTGCCTGGACATATAGCTTAAATTATGCGATTTGCCATTAAATTAAGCTGATTGTTAGTGAATCATTTTTAGATAACTTTAAATAACTTATATTACTATTTATTTAATTCGAATCCCAACTTTCCACACTTACAAAGAAAGGAATTTATGTGAATTTGTATGGTACGCTTTTCATGACTCCAATTTTATCGATTTATTTTTTATATAAAATATGGCATGTAACAGACTACAAGCTTGGATTATGTTATGCCATTAAATATTACTATACTAAGCAATACATAATTTGGTCATACTGAGTTGATGTGGAACTTTCCCCTCGATCTTAATCTTGTACATCTGTGGCCACAATGCATCTATTATTATTATTATTATTATTATTATTATTATTATTATTATTATTATTATTATTATTATTATTATTATTAGCTAAACTATCAACTCTAGTTGGAAAAGCAGGAAGCTATAAGCCCAAGGGCTCCAACAGAGATAATAGATCAATGAGGAAAGGAAATAAATAAACTACAAGAGAAGAAATGAACAGTATGAAATATTTTAAGAACAGTAGCAACATCTAATTTCAATCCTTCTGTGCTCAACGTTGACAGTGGAGGAAGTGAACACGATTCTGATGCAGAGGAGCCTATTTTATTACGGGTCCACATCTGTCACACCCTTCATCTGGAATCACGTCTGTGTCGTGTTCGGTACGAATCCCACCGTCTACCGGAACGCCGAGCCATTTCCCGTGGTACCAGTGGCTGGAACGGATGAAGCTTTCGTTGATTTCAGTGTAAGTATTATTTCTTATCAGATGTCTTTTTCTATCAGGCGCTGTTGAGTAAGGATGTGCAGAGGCCCAAAGGCAGTGTAGCCCTGGGAGAGTCTTGTGGGAGGGGAAACTTTGGCTTTGGAAGGACTCTTAAAGAGATGTCATTTTTGTCTTAAAATTTAATTATAGTTATATTTGTATTTTGAGTTTGATTAATAATAATAATAATAATAATAATAATAATAATAATAATAATAATAATAATAATAATAATGATAATAATAATAATAATAATAATAATAATAATAATAAAAACAATTATTATTATTTCTAAAAGGAATAATTAAAATTAACATTCTCTCTCTCTCTCTCTCTCTCTCTCTCTCTCTCTCTCTCTCTCTCTCTCTCTCTCTCTCTCTCTCTCTCTCTCTCTCATGTAAAGAATGAATATAGTCCAACAACTGTAATGAATCCCTCTTATGGGATATTTGTGTCCAGATTCAAGCAATTTGTGAAATTCAGTTAAAATTCAGGAGTATCTCTTATTTTTGCCCCTTTTATAGATTTTAAGTCAATAGAGGAATTTTTGACGTAGATTCGATTAGTGTCTTGAGTCTGCCTTGTCATCATCATCACTTCTTCTTCCTCTTCTTTGTCTACATCTTTTCCCACTTCTATGTGGGGTCGATGTTTCTGGTCAGCTTTCTCCATCTACCTCTGTCCCACGCCTCATCACCGGTCAATCCCTTTAATCGAAGGTCATCTTTAATACAGTCCATCCACCTTCGCTTGGTCTCCCTCTCCTTCTCGTTCCCTGTACCTCCATTTCCATCACTCTCCTCCCAATATACTGTTCATCTCTTCCCATGACATGACCATACCACCTCAGTCCACTTTCTTGGATCTTATCTGATAGTTTTTTAACTCCTGTGGTACCCCTAATTACCTTATTCCGTATCTTATCTCTTCTTGTCACCCCACACATCCATCTCAACATTCTCATCTCTGCCGTTACTAATCCACCGCAGAAGAAAAGCCTCAAACATGTCCTTCCACTTGTATCTGTTTATGGTCTTTCTGTCCCAGTCCATATCCGCAAATTTTTTTAGTTTATCAATCCATCGTCTTCTTCCCCTGCTTTTTTTGCATTCTCTAGGAACCCAATCTCGTATTCCTAATATCCATCTATTGTGTGTCATTCTCATTATATATCCTACCCATGTCCATTTCTATATATTACGAGTTGTTAAAATATCCTCTACTTTAGTTTGCTCTCCTATCCATGTTGCTCTTTTTCTGTCTCTTAATGTTATTCCCTTAATCATTTTTTCCCTGGCTCTCTGGGTTGTAAGTAACTTATGAGGCTTTGGTAAGGTAGCAAGTTTCTGATGCATAAGTTAAAACTGGTAGGACCATCTCGTTAAATACTTTTCATTTTAGAGAAAGTGGTATTTTACTTTTCATAATCACATTTTTTTTCCCAAAAGGTCTCCATTCCAGGCTTATCCTTCTTTCAACTTCGGTCTGCTTGTATCAAGTTTTAAATTAAATCTTTATTGTTGCCAAAGAAGACACGAACGTTGAAAAAAAGTTAAATCTTAAATAAATCCTCAGCGAGATTATCAAAGTTACAATGGTCACCGGAAGTGACGAATCGAGTTCAAAATTACAGCAACCTAAAATTACCGTTCTCAAGGTTAGGACTATTTTGGGGAAAAGACTCGGCCTACTTGGTGTAGCCAAGACTGAAATATTCATTAGCACGTATGATGATAATAAATGATAAATAGGTCCATACTGTAGAACATACATATCTGATGGAAGACCTTAAAGCTGTGGGCATCGTAGAACGAACACACGACTGGTTTGTGAGTTATCTTGAAAACCGCAAAGTTAAAGTAGTAATATCAAATGTTGAATCTGAGACAAGAAAACTAACCAAAGGGGTGCCTCAAGGCAGTGTACTAGGTCCTCTCCTGTTTGAAATTTACACGATTGAACTGGCAAATATGCTTGAAACTCACAGAGTTAAGTTTAGAATATACGCTGATGATACACAATTCTATTTCCCAATAGAATCAGTTGATGAAGCTAAAAGAAAGATACATGAAATTATGAATGACATTAAGGCTTGGATGTTAACAAAAAAGCTCAAGCTCAATGAAGATAAAAGTGAATGTATTATTTTTGGAAATGAAAAAGATATAAAAAGAATCGAATGCTTCCAAAGAATTGTAATATGTCAGAAATCTTGGAGTAATCATGGATGATAGACTGACAATGAGTGAACATATAAATAATATGGTAAGAAATTGTAACTATCCTATTAGAAACATAGCATTTATTAGTAAATACTTAGATGAAAAATCTATGGCCATACTCATTAATCACCACATATTTTCAAGAATTGATTACTGCAACCCACTGTTCTATGGCTTACCAAATTATCAGCTGAAGAAAATTCAGAGTACAAAACAGAGCCCCTAGATTAATAAAAGGACTACACAATTGGGAAAGAGTTACCCCTGCACTAATTAAATTACACTGGCTGCCGGTAAAAGCTAGAATTGAATACAAGCTACTCTTACTAACGTTTAAGATACTGAACCCAAATGAACCAAAATATCTAAAAGAATGCCTGAATAAACTAGAACTAGAAACAAATGTTAACATAAGACACATGAGTGACAAACATAGGCTATCTGAAGAAAGAACAAATAGTAAATTTGGTGAAAGGGCTTTTAGCTACTGTGCGCCTAAACATTATAATAAACTGCCAACTGAAATGAAGGACTTAAAGGGAGCAACTGAATTTAAGAAGAAACTAAAGACATTACTTTTCACAAGATCATATGATTTGGAAGATGCTACAATCAAAGAATTGTATAAGTTATAATGAAAATGTTTCGTTAGATGATTGATATGGACCCGCCCGAGAAGTAGTTCACTCGACTTCAGTGGAGGGTTGGATTTAAACCCAAAACAAGTAAAGTAAGTAATTCTCTCATACTAAAGACACTTTTCTATTTCACGACAGAATTTAATCAAGCATTTTGTTACATCACTGATTCTCTCTATCTCTCTCTCTCTCTCTCTCTCTCTCTCTCTCTCTCTCTCTCTCTCTCTCTCTCTCTCTCATCCTCCAGGTTACACAGATGCCAGTGGCTATTCATTCTCCTCTGTTATCAATTTTTGGAATTCCCTCTCTGTTCCCGTTTTCCCTGTCTCTTACAATATTTCTCAAGTGACAAAAAATTTCTGTCACTTATATTTTCTTTTATTTATTTTTCTATTTTCAGATATGGGTTAGAAAAGTTTATATACAAACGATCTATTTTAATGTTGTGACTTTTTTTAAATATTTTATTTAGATTCTTTATTACTGTGATTTTCTTGAAGTTTGTTTCCCTATTTCCTTTCCTCACTGGGCTATTTTTTCTCTTTTGGAGTCTTTGGGCTTATATTAACCTGCTTTTCCAAGTGTGGTTGTAGCTTAGCTAATAATAATAATAATAATAATAATAATAATAATAATAATAATAATAATAATAATAATCCTTTCCAGATGCCGTTCAACGTGTCTGTGAGCTTACCCAGCGGTCTGTTTCCAGACAAAACAGTCGGCGGCTTCTGTGGCTATGCCACCATTCCTAATATCTTTGCCAGACATCTAGCAATTGAAGAGGTTGGTCAGCCATAATTTTGTCATATAATTTCACCAACATAAGTATTGTTCTCTTGCTTGTCTATTGAATAGATGCCTAAGTTAAAACTGGTAGGGCCATCGGATTACATACTTTTCTTTTTAAAGAAAGTGACATTTTACATTTCCTAGTCTTATTTTGTTTACAAAAAGCTCTCCATCCCATGCTTATCCTTCTTTAAGTTTAGTCTCATGCTCTGGAGAAACACTGTCTGCCCTAAGCACGTACATTGATTATGCCTAAATTTCTCTAGATGTTCCTCCATAAGTCTTATTTGTTGTCTCCGCATTTTCATTGAATATTATCTTAGTTTTACTCATATTCATTTTCAGTCCTACATTTCTGCTTTCTCTATTCAAATCTTCTATCATCTTTAGCAATTCTTCCCATGATTCACCAAATACAACTATGTCATCAGCAAATCTTAAGTTGTGAAGGCATTCCCCATTAATACTAATTCCTACATTTTCCAAATCTAAATTTGTAAAAACTTCTTTTATACATGCCATGAATAATTTAGTATATATATATATATATATATATATATATATATATATATATATATATATATATATATATATATATATATATTATATATTATATGTTTATACCGTATATATATATATATATATATATATATATATATATATATATATATATATATACATATATATATATATATATATATATATATATATATATATATATATATATATATATATATATATATTCAAATAAGCCATATATATTTTTGATATATTAATGTCTGGATTCTCTTAACAACCTCGGGATCACAGACCCAGGCGAAATCTCACAAAGACAAGAGCTTGGCTCCGGCCGGGAATCGAACCCTGGTCGGCAAGCTTATATAGACAGTGACTAACCCACTTGGCCAAGTGGGTTAGTCACTGTCTATATAAGCTTGCCGACCAGGGTTCGATTCCCGGCCGGAGCCAAGCTCTTGTCTTTGTGAGATTTCGCCTGGGTCTGTGATCCCGAGGTTGTTAAGAGAATCCAGACATTAATATATCAAAAATATATATGGCTTATTTGAATATGAAAAACACGTAAAAATGTGCAAAATTTATCATATATATATATATGTATATATATATATATATATATATATATATATATATATATATATATATATATATATATATATATATATATATATATATATATATATATATATATATATGCATACACAGATCAGGAAACTTGCATACAACGAAGAAATCCCTGAAGGAGATCTGTCCGAAGGTCCATGGAAGGCCTTCACCGAAAATCACTTCATCGTCACCACCCTGCAACGTAATGGCTCCCAACTGGATTACACGCCCTTTTCCGAGATGTCCAACAGGTACGTCTTTCTAATTCAAGTTTTCTTACGTCTTCGCTCTTGGATGCCAAGTTTAAGTTCCTCCTATGAGCACTCACTTGTTAGCCTTCTATCTTACTGTCAAACATTTTTTTTACATCTAAGAAATGAACTACTGATGATACAGAAAGCAGGGAATTCGCTAATAATTACTCGTCTCGTGTGACATATCCTGTATGTAGTTACTGAGTAATTTTATTTGATTCATATCAATTGGCAAAAAACTGTAATGTAATTATCAGTAATGGCAACATTAATTGGTGTAAGTTATTGTTAATGCCAACGAGTGAAGTAAGCATTGAATCCCTTGACTAAATCTGAAGTTGAAGCGACTTTTGGTATTGTTTTTGGTTATACAGTATAGGTACCCTACTCTACATGAATGCTTTCAAGTACCTATATACTGAATATGGGGATTTAGGTAGCCTACATTGTAACGCTATTTGAACAAAATAACAATTTGGTACTTTACTGCACTTAATAATAAGAATGCCCAAGGTAAAAAAAAAAAAGCAGGGGTATATTCTCTCCAAGTTGTACTTAGGTTGTTGAAGTAACTTGCTGGGAACATCCCTGCCTGGCAATATGCTGGATGGGGTTCGAGAATCGCTTAAGCCATGGCCATCTCGGTGGCCACGCTTATGCTTGATAGTTTTATTTGTTTTTAGTGTCTGCAACCTCACCATCCTTGTGCGGTAAGGATGGGGGTTTGGGGGAGCCCATAGCTCTACATACTAAGCCATAGACAGCCATCCCTAGCCCTAGCTTGGGTGGAGAGATGGCTTGGGCACTTATTGTAATATGGTCAATCTGTAAGGCGTTGTCCACACGAAGTATTGTCACTGTTCTTGTGCGACCCTTAAACAATAAAGGCCTGTGCCCAGTTTATACACGATTATCCTCTACTTGAAGTTTGGCCCCAGTAACAGCTTTCTTGAACTTTCCAGGCTTCTGGTATCTCAAGGCATTGACAGTTCTTTTCCTCTCCCTCAGAACCAAGGCCTTCGAAATATCGGAGGAGAAATCGGTCGACGTGTACCTGCCTTACGACACGCACAAATATGTCGTGGCCTTGGGAAATTATGATTATTATAATTCCTTGGCGATATGCCGAATCATGAAGGGCAGCATTCCCAACATCGAGGACCCTGTATTTACCGACCTGGGTGCAAAGGTAGGCTACTTTTTTATTCATATTAAAGTGTTCACTGCTCAGTTCAAACCAGATGTCTTATCTATACTCAATTGTTTTTAGCGAGGCGCATTTGCACTGACTCGCAGCGGTGCCCTTTTAGCTCGGAAAAGTTTCCTGCTATCTGATTGGTTAGAGACATCTTGTCCAACCAATCAGCGAGCAGGAAACTTTTCCGAGCTAAAAAGGCACCCCTGCGAGTCGGTGCAAATCTGCCTCACTAAAAAGAATTGGCTATAGTTTCTATTTCCTCCACCAAAATGTTGGTTTGAGTCTAGGTTATAAAATGTTTCATGAAGGAATAAATGGATTTTGAGTTATGTGCTCATGCTTATTATATATGTATCTGGATGGATTTACGTACTACGACATCCAAAATTATCAGTAGATTTTACCACTGCCAATCTAATAGCATTATAATTACTAAGTACTAGTTGAAACTGCTATATGGATGAGTCTCTTTATCACAGTTCATAAGGTGAATAATATGTTTCTTTCAACACAGGCAGCGCGTACATTTACAAATTCAACATTCATGTTTTGGGTGAGAAGCCAAACAATCTCGTGCCCCGCTGCGATATTCTCTCCTGTAGTGTGGGAGCCCTACATTATGAATGCTAAATGTTTTGAAAAAACACTCTACATTTCTTGCAAAGTAAGTAGGTCACAGTCACTTTGTATTTATATGATTGAATTGTCAACGAAAGCATCTTTTCCACTGAATGGCAATTAAAAATTTATCTGTTACATTCATATTGAACTAATACAATCTGTCAATGAATCAATTATGCATACTTGCTTAGAGGCTTTCGTTATTTTTTTGTTATTTGATGAATGTATCATCAAATATTTCCCAACTTATCTCTACCAGGTACTGATAGATACAATGGTGAAATATACATGATCATACCTTTTTCTCGATATTTCTTTCACCAGAACCCCGTAGAGGGGTAATGCCTAGTGCCGCTAACCCAATATGTAGAGTAGGCATTACTAAAATGTTCTTGTAACGTTCCTACCACCTCTAGCTAAACCCTCTTTATATCCTTCAACTTTACCTCCTTTCCTCCCTCTGTTCTTCCAAACTCTTTCCACTTTTTTTCAAATTGCAACAGTTGGGTTTTCCCCTCTTTGAACATAAGCTCTGAGTGACTTTCCCATCCCCAACGACAGGCTATTAGGCTTAAATTCATAAATCCAATTCTTTTGTCAGGTGCCTACTAACCTGACGTTTGAACTGCGTGCAAATGGTTTCCCGGCAGCATCAGAAAACTTCTACTTTGAACCAAAAAACTTTTACCCTCGTTTCTTGTCCCTTGAGGGCTTGGAAATCAGCGTCGCTCCATCTGAGATCTACGGCTATGAGATATTCCTCAAGGAACACTTCGAAGGGACTGTTGTGGCTGTTGCACACCTGAGTGATTCCAATCCTTTCGGGAGGAATGACTGGACATTCGTGAAGAGGAACGAGACGAAATCCATGGTCCTTACTGGATGTGGGAGGGTTTGTATTGTATATTACTGTTGCTGTAGTGGCTCCTTGCTTCTCCTTCCCCTTAGAGGATTAGGGTGCAGATATCTATGGTTATCTTAGGATACGTCCCTGATTATACACGATATCTTCGGATATTTGTTCCGGGGGTTGGAACCCCCTGATACCTGACGGTAATTCTCTTGTACTGTAATATCAATCGCAGAAATATTATACTGAAGAAAGTTGCCAGAAGGAACTTCCATCAGGACGACGTGGCTATCTCACCCAAAAATAGATTTTTCCTACGTCAAAATCCCTTTATTGTTTCTACTACTAACTCTGCTATTATGATTCCATCTAGCATGACTGCTCATGGTTTGTGTACACCTTAATATCATTTTGCATAAATCTCCTCGCCATCTCTGTTTATCTGCACTTAAGCCTCGTCTGACCCTCTGTTTGAAAAGGCTTTTGTCCTTTTCATTTTGTTTCTAAATATCTATTTAATGATAGGCCTATATATCATTCTATGCATAGTCTAATTGGCAAAAAATGTTCTACCAAGTAATCTCTTCCCCCTTATATTTCTCCATATTTTATTCACATCTTACTTTACTTAACTCAAAATTATTATACTGTCGAATAATTCTAAAATTCCCTTAACTTTAATGGATGTACAGACTAGTGTAGGCCATTTAGGTATTTTATTTTTCAAATTTGGTAATGTATCTTGGTATAGTAAGAGACTGGTTGATAACTAAGCAATGAAAATTGATTCTGTCATAGCTTACCCAAGATATTCCTCAAAATCCATTTGATGCTATTACTAATGCCAAAACTTTGTCTCCATTCCCATGTGAAATGATGAATATTTTCCAAAAATATAAAGAATGCCATCAAGGAAATATTTTTCCCTCAATGCAGAACTTTTCCACAGGACGAGTTCACTTGCAACAACGGATCTTGCATCGAAATAGAAAAGAGATGTGACGGAAAGAACGACTGCGGTGATCAGTCAGACGAGGTCTGTAACCTGGTCAAGCCTCTCCCTCTGTCATACAGACCCAACAGACCCCACTTGCCAGAGACGCCGTTGGAACTCCAGGTTTTTATTAGAAAGATCGCCTTGGTCGATGTGGATACGGGGATGATCACGCTTCAGTTAGAGGTGAGAAGTTCGAAGCAGCTAGTTACTTCTGAAGCTATTGACTTATGTTCACTGTGTATATTGAGATTATGAAGTTATTGACTTGTTATGTTCACCGTATATATTGAGATTATGAAGTTATTGACTTGCTATGTTCACCATTGCATATTAAGAACAAAAATGCAAGATGTTTTCAGTGTTTTTTCAGTAACAAAAACACATATTGAGAAGGCAGAAAAAATTGACCAATGCCAACTATATAAGTAAATTTCACTTTATATTAATATTTACTACACTTTGCACTAGTTTTATTTTCTATCTATGATTTGGGGTTATTGATCAATGAAGTTTTAATAAGATTTTAATCTTAATCCAGATTGTTATTCAGTGGTGGAGATTTACACTAACTTCTAGTTTTCTAATTGATAAGGGTTTCTAGTAAATTTTGAAAGTTAGGTTCTATATTTAGATTAATGATAATGGGCATACATGCCAGGCACATTTGTGCCTTTTGGGATCAGCAGAATTGCATTAATGCCTTCAACTATTCAGATGGAAAATTCAACCCTTCTCGAAATATATTCATTGCTATGAAAGTATATACCATTGAAAATTTTATCTAGTCCCTAGATTTCACAAGTCATCTCTCTCTTGAGCTTTTATATTAATACTTCTCCATTCATCATCTCCTACTTCACACTTCATAGTCCTCAGCCATGTAGGCTAATTACTCAAGTGCTATATGTTGATGAAGGATAGATGGAGATGGTTTGGCCATGCTCTTCGCACTCCCAAAGAGAGATTAGCTCAAATGATCAAATCAATCAATTTCAGATGAAATCTTCATGGAAGGACAGCCGTGTCACCCTCATTCAGCTGAGTAATACCAGCGAAGATAACATTATTACCGAGACAATTTGGACACCACACTACTGGTTCTTGAATGCTGTTTTTAAGGATAACAAAGACTATCTTGATCAAGTTAATGTCATTAAGAATATCATTGCCAACAAGAATGGAGCTGGCACTGCCAATGTCCTTGAAAGCCAAGAGGGTAAGTTCTTTCAAGTACCTTTGATATATTCATTTTAGCATATGTTAGTTTGAGATTTTTCTTTTTTAACAGATAATAATTTACCAATTTAAGTTGTTTTCAGGCTGCTTTAGCACACATTGTTGCAAACCACAGTCATGAAGTAAGGTACAGTATTTGAAAGGTATTCTTCATTATCATATTAATCATAGTTTCTCACTCAGGTATATTATTATTGTTATTATTATTATTATTATTATTATTATTATTATTATTATTATTATTATTATTATTATTATTATTACTTGCTAGGCTACAACCCTAGTTGGAAAAGCAGGATGCTACAAGGCCCTGCACTCCAAGAGGGAAAATAGCCCAGTGAGGAAAGGAAATAAATTATATAGGCTATAAGAAGTAATGAATAACAATATAAAGTATCTCAAGATAAAACAACAAATGTCCATGGAATGATTTACCAAGGACTAAGTGAGTAGAGTTCATTGAAGAAAATTCTCCTTAAACTTAGGGAAAAATCACAACCTTTATCACACTTCCCACTAATGAACAGAGTAAATTTATCAGGCAAATTAAGCAGCGTGTTATAATTCCACAGGATACGAATATGAAGGGGACACTGAAGCAAGCTTCACTCGCACCGAGATGATTTCATCTTCATTCGACTGTGACTTCAGTCTCGAGCTCTTTCCATTTGATTCCCACGGCTGCATGATTATCTTGAAGCTGAGGCAGAGTGGAAAGCAGGTTGCTTATTTTGATGCTAATGTACGTATTGCTGTTATTTCTGTTCCTTCACTATCATTTGAATAGCATTGCAACTTGAAGATAAAATCAGACATATCAAACATGTTATAATTCTCTCGATATGCTGATAAGATCAAAGTTCTATTATCTATTCATTTTAAGATGATGGAAGCTTTTCTCTGACTATTCTTTTTGATCTTCAGATGATGTACTTACAACCGGATAATTTCACCTTACCCGTCTTCACGACTCTTCCAGTGTGCCACACTTATGCCAAAATGCAGGGTCCGGGAAATAAATCCAATGAAATGAAAATTCACGTAAGTTTTCTGCCTATACTGTATATTACTACAGAAAGAAATGTCTTGCGTAGTTTATACTTTACTACTGTAGTTACTACAGCAACCAAAGATTTATGAAATATAATCATACATTTATTATAAATGATAGACTGCTTTGTGGTTTTATCTTGGTTGCTTTGAATAAGGAATTGTTTAGAGTTTAATGAAACTTACATGAAAGTTGCTAAAACAGTATATGACACTAAACCAATAGAGCATCAAAGCCACTAATTTCTTTGAGGGTTTTTTTACCTAGGGGTAATTTGATTGGACTTAATTTACAATTTTGGGCAACTTGGTTCAGTGTTGGGCCGGGAAAGCCATTCACTGCTAATGTGGAACTGGGGGAATACTTTGCTGTTGTATTATTTGGCAAAAGTCAAGAGGTTAGACACAAAGGTGGTAGAAAAGAAGTAGGATCAAAGTGGATACAGCTGTGGGCCAAAGAAATGCTGCAAAATCCCTAGAACAATACCTACGTGGATATACATAAGGTGCACTGTAGGCAGTAACTCCCCATAGAAAAGAGATTGGCCACATCATAAAAATGCAAGTCGGTAATGACCTCGATTTATTTGTCTAATTGCTTATCTTTATAAAGTGATTTAAGGCTCATTTGATTTATTTGAATTTTCTTGATGTTACTGTATAGAAAAAAAAACACCGAAGGTGCTCGCTACATTTGCTCTGATACCTAATAAATACCCTCAACGAGTTGACCGTATAATAAGACTATTCATTTATAGAGTCTTCTCTATTTTCAATAAATGCAGCCACATAGTTCAACATAGAATCTTGGGTTGATACGAGATAACCCTTGAAATTCACTTGGTGATCCACTGTCAAAGTTGAAGGAAAATTAGATTAAAAAAACAAATGGTAACTGAAGAATAAGTTCAGATGCTGAAATGATAGATCTTCTTGTACATTACCAGATGTTCTTCTGTTTCAGATTTTCACTTTTATGGGCGACCAAATGTTAGATTAAAATAATATTAACATAAAATCAACCTCATTGTAGAGTTTTAACATCATGACAGCTCTTTCAGAAATGCTTGTTCTTCATATCAAGGAAATTATAAACTTGCGAAGTTTGGTAGATCAGTCAGTGTAGGAATAATTAGGTGAATAAAGTGTTTGCAGTGGTTTAAACTTTTATATTCCCTGTAAAAGAATATTACAGTACATACTGTACTTACAGCGAGCCTTGCTTAGTATTCTTTAAGGCACTTTACAGCATCCAAGTGGCACCCTGATGCAGAATTTTTGCCTTTTCACTTTTAAGACATTATTTATGGCCTCATCTCCCCTAGATGCCCAACTTCTTTCATTTTTTCTCATTCCATATCCATCCCTCATTCAAGATGCACGGTTCATTTTTCCTTTGCCTACACACACACTGAATAGTCTGGCCTATTCTTTACATATTCTCCTCTGTCCTCATACACCTGACAACACAGATTACCAAATAATTCTTTTTCACTCAAGGGGTTACTGCATTGTAATTGTTCAGTAGCCACTTACCTCTTGTTAAGGGTAGAAGAGACTCTTTTGCTATGGTAAGCAGCTCTTCTAGGAGAAGGACACTCCAAAATCAAACCATTGTTCTCTAGTCTTGGGTAGTGCCATAACCTCTGTACCATGGTCTTCCACTGCCTTGGTTTAGAGTTCTCTTGCTTGAGGGTACAGTGGAGCACACTATTCTATCTTATTTCTCTTCCTCTTGTTTTGTTAAAGTTACTATAGTTTATATAGGAGATATTTATTTTAATGTTGTTACTCTCCCTGAAATATTTTATTTTCCTTTTTTCCTTTCCTCACCGAGCTATTTTCCCTGTTGGAGCCCCTGGGCTTATAGCATCCTGCTTTTCCAACTAGGGTTGTAGCTTAGCAAATAATAATAATAATAATTCAGTTTTGCCTCGTGGGTTAAACTCCCTCCACAGCCTTTGGAATAATAATAACTTGGTGTTTTAATACAGTAATTGTTTCTCAAAATCAAACAGGTTTTGCTGCAGCGCCGATATGGATCTTACGTCCTCACCACATTTTTGCCGTGTGTAATTCTCACCCTGATTGGATCTTTCACACAGTTTTTCGCCTATGATAACTTCAGGTAAATCTAAATCTAATTACATTATAGTTTAGTACTTTGGTTTTAACCATCATTAATAGATTTTTTCTCGGTATTGCTGAAAGTAAGTGCATATGAAGTACAGTAGGTCCTCAGGACATGATAGTCTCATCTTACGACGAATCATGACTATGACACATCCCCCCACAAGTCAAGTACAGTAAATGTATTACTGTATGATTCTACAGTATAATCGTATATATTTGAAAATTCTTTTTCCATGTCATACAGTGTGTTTTATGTTACAAAATATGACTTTACAGTAGCCTACTGTGCTGCATTAGTACAGTATAGGGGGGACTTCAATCCTGTATTTGGGTGTGTTCCGACTTGCATTGAAATTCGACATACACCAGAGCATATGATCAGATCTCCATTATAACCCTAGAACTATCAATTCGCGGACAGAATATCACTAACAGATATTGATACAGTTGTTACTTTTCTAAACATGCGGATTAGTTACAGGATTAATTCATGTTATGCTTCTGCATGATAAAAAATTCATTCCAGCCATAAAACAGTACTGTATAAGACAAATTTGAGGGTTTCCTTGTCGGGAAGATAAAATAAATTTTCCAAAAATTCTCAAATAGCTGTACCTAAACTAAATTTTAGAATGAATTATATTCCAGGTTTTTCTCAGTATGCTAGGAAGAGAATGCCCTCTAAGGCCCAAAAAAATGTTCAGGTAATACACTAAGTACATTCATATTACTGTACAAGATCAGTGATTACTGCCAAACAAACCTAAAAGATTCCGTAGACCTGGCCATTTTGACATAATTCCAAGTATACCTTGGAATTGGAAATGCTCAGAGCATGCATTTTTGTTTGAAGAAATTTATCTCTAATCCATGTTTGCATCTAATTACTTTTATTACTGAATGATAAACAAACAACAGATAATATGTTTATAAGAATTGAGTTATTCATGAAATATGATCTACGTAAGAAAATTAGAGCTACTTTCGATATACCCTTCTTTTTTCAGTGACCGCACAATGGTAACACTGTCGTGCTTGATTGTGATAACTTCTCTTTTCGGTCAAGTGTCTTCACAAGTTCCAGTATCGGCTCAACCAAAACTCATAGATGGGTATTTCTTCTTTGCCATGATGCGACTATTCATATGTTTCCTCCATCACACCATTCTCCGTATACTTCGAATACTTCTGGAAAAGAATGAGGAAGTGAACAAAGAGAGAAAAATACAAGAGCTGATAACATCCAAGGATAAAGCTCTTCTTCAGAAACTTGAAAGGGATAGAGACTACATCCCATACCCTCCAACTTATATTCTACCCGGTAAAACGCTTCCAGCATCAAACGCATGGCAGACGACGCCTGACACTGGCCTTACTTCACCGAAAGGAAGAATGAGGGCTGATGAAATCTTTAACATTGTCAGTATTATATTTGGGTACTTGGTCGATATCATTGGGTATTCCGCGTTTGCCTATTTCATCGTGACAAGGGATAAGGACAAAAGAAAACAATATGAGGCCAACTGTCTTGAACATGAATTAGTCATTGAATGAAAGTTTAGATTGAAAACAAATTAAGCATTCATTTTCCAACACTTTTAACCCTGCTATATCAAGAAATAAGCATCATCACATTCAGCAGTTCAGCACTGCTTACAAAAATGGCTTTTTAAACACAGAATTTTAGGTACACTTTGCTTGCCACAGTTATTTATTTTCAGCTCTATTTCTTTCAGGGAAACTTTGATTAAGAAAAAATTAGTATAAATGGATTTTACCCATTGACAGTTTTTTTGCATTTTCTATTTATATTTTCTAAGACAAAAAATGCATTTGATATTAAGCTCTTCGTTTATGATAATGATCAGCTATTCATTATAAATCTTGTTTCTTTTAACATCTCATTATCATCGATATCAAGTACTTTCACCAAACAAATGTATCATGCACTTGCATAACTTTCCATTTTGATAAATGTATAGTTGAGCTAAAGGTTAGACCACGAGAAACACATCAGGTCTGTGTTGCACAAAAAAAAAAAAAAAAAAAAAAATTGGCTTATTGAGAAAGTCTTTTTAAGACTAGGTTAGACCATGAGAAACACATTAGGTCTGTCTTCTTCAATTGCACAACAGCTTGGCTTATTGAGAAAGTCTTTTAAGACTTTAGGTTAGAACATGAGAAACACATTAGGTCTGTCTTCTTCAATTGCACAACAGCTTGGCTTATTGATAAAGTCTTTTAAGACTTTAGGTTAGACCATTAGAAACACATTAGGTCTGTCTTCTTCAATTGCACAACAGCTTGGCTTATTGAGAAAGTCTTTTAAGACTTTAGGTTAGACCATGAGAAACACATTAGGTCTGTCTTCTTCAATTGCACAACAGCTTGGCTTATTGAGAAAGTCTTTTAAGACTTTAGGTTAGACCATTAGAAACACATTAGGTCTGTCTTCTTCAATTGCACAACAGCTTGGCTTATTGAGAAAGTCTTTTAAGACTTTAGGTTAGACCATGAGAAACACATTAGGTCTGTGTCTTCTTCAATTGCAAACAATTCTACTTACAAACAGCTTCTTGGAACCTACTAAGTTTGTAAGTTGAGGACTTTCTGTATAACCAAATCTGTGATAAATATTTGAAGCTCTTTAATTATGGAACACATTACCATTGAAATCAATATCCTCTTCTGCACACCTTATTCATTCACCTTCTTGTCACATACTCCTTAAAAATGATTCTTACCTCATTTAGAGATTTACTATGTGAAACTGAGTTTGTTATTATACATCAGCTTAGCCACACCAAAAATGGACAAACAAAAACTATCCTAATACAGACTTATAAACTAATTATAATTGGATTCATGTGTAGCCCTTCATTTAAGAAAAAAACTAAATAATAAGTATGGAGACGCTGAAAAGATTTCTAGTTTAGTAAGATATATGAAAAGTCAATGTTTGAGTAGAGTTTCTACAGGGTTTCTGCAGAAGAAAATCAGTGAAATAACTCACAGTTCAGCACCTCTGAATATCAATGACCAAATAAAACTGGAAATCTCAGTCATTTCACATCATGTAAAACCTATGAAGTCTTACAGTGACAATAGCTTGTAAACATTTCATTATACCTTAGTTCTCATGCCTTGCATGAATAATATTTACCAAATCTAAATAGTAATGAAAGTTGAATAAATACAAATGTAAAGCTCATGACTTATAAGAAGCTTAATAGTGAACAAGTATTGGGGTAAATAAACTTACCAACATTGTCCTCATGAGCTATACTGTTATTTGGACAACCAAGTGGGGAGACATCAAAAGAAATGGATGAACTGTAAAAGACAGTTATCACTGCACTCAAGGCTGAAGGATTGCTGTAAGCTCTTTAAGTACTCAGAAGTAAAGAAGAGCAAGTAAAGTATTTGAAAAGTGGACAGTTATAAAACTATAAGATTAAATAGCTGAGGAAGGCTCATAGAAGCTTTGTTGGTCATTGTTTAGTAATAAAACAAAAATACTTTAAAATTAATTTCAAATAATGTTAGCCAAATAATTGCAATACATCGATTTCAAGTAATTTTAGTCAAATAACTGCAATAAAGCTTCTCTCACAGATGGCCTAAGGTCTTTACTGTATCATGATGAATAAAAAAATGTCTTCAATTATGACGACTCTTAACCATTTGAATACAGTAAAGCACTGAAGATTGAAGAAATCGGTGTTTGTACGATATTTTCCAAAAATTTTCACCATGAAATCTAAAGATAATTTAGATGGAACGGTAAATTGCAGTTTGCTAGAACTCGTACAACTGAGATGCCACAGAGAGAAAAAGTATTATATTATGGTACATTCAGCTTTGTGTAAGCAAAGGACTTATATTATGATACACAGTTTTTCATGTAAGACAAAGGTTTTATATTATGGTACATTCAGGTTTTGTGTAAGCAAAGGACTTATATTATGATACACAGTTTTTTGTGTAAGACGAAGTTTTTATATTATGGTACACTTAGCTTAGGTGTAAGCAAAGGATTTATATTTTGGTACACTTATGTTTTTTTGTGTAAGACAAAGTTTTTATATTATGGAACACTCAGTTATTGTGTAAGCAAAGGATTTATATTATGATACACAAAGTTATTTTGTGCAAGACAAAGGTTTCATATTATGGTAAACAATGTTTTTTGTGCAAGAATAAGTTTTTATATTATGGTACACAAAGTTTTTTTGTGCAAGTCAAAGGTTTTATATTAGTGTATGCACTCAGCGTTTGTGTAAGACAAAGGTTTTACATTATGATACATTATATTCAGTTTTTGTGTGGCTCTTTAACAGTTCACACCCTCTAAGCATTACAGTACAGTATTACTAGATATTTGCTTTTAATTATTTTTTTGCTATGCAATATATTCATACAAAATGTGGCATAAAAAGGTTAAATGGTAGTGATAAGTCTAAAATAAAAGTTATGAAAAACACGATGACTTGGATAAATTAAAAATATTCTAGATCCTAACCAAATTTCCATCAAGAGTTTATCATAGGCTTAAATAAATCAATAAAGATATTCAATATGTATATTTCCATGAGCATGTGGCAAACATACAGAAGATGAGCTTATTTCTCATATCCTTAGTGCTACTGCTATTCAAAATACTGTACCTATAAAAACAAATATTCTATTGAAGCTGTTCAGTTGAAATGCCTAAAGTTGAACTTCCTTGATTTTTACTTTTTGATAATCAGATTTTTTTTTATATGTAATACAGAACATGTTCCAATATTTTATAGTGTAAGAACAGTAATTTTGATATGCTTTAACAATGCTCACATAAATTTAATCAGTGTATTACCATTTTCAGGTCAAAACATGGCAATAATAAGACTAGAGAAGTTTTTTGTTAATTTACCAATGATTCCCGTTTCACTTATCTACTTAAAAATGCAATAAATTTACTCTCTGCAAAAAAATAGTTAACAATTATCAATAACAATGTACTGGACGTTTTGAAAAGCAAATTAGTGTACAGAATAACTCATAAGATTAGATTCATAATTAAAGTTCCAAATCAAAACATTATAGACATTTTTTGATTGCATGGAAGCCAATATATAACTTACAATATAGAACAACATAATTGGAAGACTGCACAATACAGTAACAAGAATTAGCACATCAATTAGACAGTGATAACCAACAATACAACATCAATATTTATAACTGGTGACTACGACAGGGAAAGGACTACAATAATACAAAATGACACAAATGCATTTACTCATCCTTGTGGCAATAATGATATATTGTATGGCAGAAGAACATCTGGATTAGGATACTGCGGTGATTCAATTACCCCTGAGCCAAATTTGAGCTCCAAGAAGTCTCTGACATTATTGGGTGCAGAGGCTAAAACCCCGGCAAAGTTGACCGAGGCAAGAGGGCGCAGGAAATGTTCAGGAAAATCTATATCTTGCCGATGATTAGTAGTCCAAGCTCCCCCTCTTGTCATCACTCCCCTCTTAGGGGTAAATGGAAACACATCAACGTGAAGGTGATTAGACGTACTGTAATGTACTCTAAAAAATCCTCCCTCTGTTGCCCTCTGCCATACAAATCCATCTTCATCTTCCAGAGTTTGCCAACGGGCAGACTTTAGTTGAGGACAGCGATCAACATCTTGTGAATATATCCCAATATCAACGTCATAATCCCATGGAATAATATCTCCACTTCTTACAGCTCCTAGTAATGATCCTCCCTCTAGCCACCATCGAGCCCTGCAAGTTCTCAAAATCTGAAAAACATGTCTAGCAGTGGCTCTGAGACCTTCTAAGCAGCAAGGTGGTGTCCAACGTCCGTGATACAAGTACTCGGGTGTGTCGTCCACAACAGTAGGAAAACAGCGAGGAGTTGTGCGTGTACATCCATACCAGAGAACATTTCCACCAGAACTAACAACCTTCTTGATACCCAAATCAGCATAGAGTACACGTTTCCGTTCCTCCTCAAAAGAATTTCGCTTCCACTGAAGATGTTCTGTGGCATACAACTGTCGACCCTCGCCTAATAACCCACCTCGGCTCACGTGGACTTTCCATGACCTTGCTGCCCCCTGTATGCCAATACTAAGTGCAACAGGTCTTGAAAGAGGATGCGTTAACTGCAAGAGACTCGTTGTTTTCATCAACAAAGCTGCACGCCCGGTAATTGCATCACAAGCTTCACTCTGTGGAGCAGGAGCAATTGAAAGCGTCCAGGCTTGGATGTCAAGGGTATAGCGATAGCACGTGAGTGGCAAACCCCCTACGCCTACAGCTACAACCTGCCAATCCCCAGTTTCTAGGAGATTTATCAAATCTAAAAGTTGTGTAGATGATGAGCACCGAGCGCCGTCTGGGAGCAATAAAACGTATTTTGATATTTTCAAGTAATCATGAAGATTGGGATGATGATTGAATAAACCTGATGACAATACCATAGACATTACCTGTCGTGGCAAGCGCAGAGGAGGATACACGAGGTCATCACTAACGACTATTATTTTACAATGGTGACTACAAGCATTCAAGACTGATTCAACTGTTTCGCTCAAGTCATTGTCAAAGTTTTCAAACTCCCTAATGATAACAGTCAAGTCATGTAAACTAGTAGGAACCTCACGTTTTTCCTCCTCAGTTACATCTTCTAATGACCTTTGCAACAAAATCTGCCGGACTAAAATCACAAGCGCTACCAGTAAAGCGAATACAACAGTGCGAGCCTTCCTCATTCCTACCATCTTGAATATCTATGCTTCTCACAAGACCATAAAAAGCAAATCGTGAGTCGTCTAAAGTGAAAGAGTAAGAGTATGTATCTATCTACAAATGCATTTAGAAATGTTCTGAGATTAGAAAATTATCATCCGCAGCAAAATTGTACAGTTAAGTCTGGTATAAAACCATATAAAGAGTTTCATCATCCCTCCTTAAAATATTGAGCATTGTAAATGAGCTGAATTGTGCGCATTCATCTAACTATATAGTTTATCAAAATATATAAAAAACAGTTCAAATTACTGTAGAATGTTTTGATTTGGTCATCAATTCTCTTAGTGTACCTGAAATCACTTAACTCTAAACTTCAGGATAACATTGGTACATTAGGAACAATTCTATGAGGCAATACAAGGCTTAAATACATAAAAAATAAACCAACTTTTAAAACATTTAAAATCACAGGTTAATCACATTACCAAAGCCTCTATTAATGGAAGAATCTGCAAAATGAATATATTTATGAAAGGAGATGCTTCTATTACACACCAAAGATCACTGAGTTATGAGCCAAGCCAACTGCAGGCGTACAGGACAAAGAATTAAGGATTTCCCGACATCAAATTCAAGTTGTTTTTATTGTCTTCATCATAATGTTAAAACATATCTGTCCATCCTAAAACAAGACTGCATCCATGCGGGGATCGTCCGGCAGACAGGACCGTGTGTCTTCTGCATTACCGCACAGCATACAGCTCATTTCATAAAACTGGTAGTCATCCTCAACCCAAAAATGATGGTCGTGGGTGGCAATCACATGATTACAGTTGCTGCAAACATCTGTAAAAGATTCCTTCTACAGAGATCTGACACAACTACAGTACACAATCAGTTAGCTTTAAATGTTTATTCAAAGAAAATAGTTCTACAATTTTCAATATTAAACTTACCCGATAATCATGTAGCTGTCAACTCCGTTGCCCGACAGAATTCTATGGAGGGATACGCCAGCTATCACAATACTAGAAGGGGGTGTATTTACCAGCGCCACCTGTGGCCAGGTACTCAAGTACTTCTTGTTGACACCTCCTCAATTATTCCTCTGTCGTGCTTCCGGCAAGACGTTCTGGGATACGCTTATGTTCTTGGAGTATTTTCACGACTTTGGTGAAGTATTTCTCTTTGATTTCGGCTGTCGCTTTACTGGAAACTTCTATATTAGCTTAGTTAGCTTTTGGAATTAATTTGATTAATTATGGTGACGAGAGAGTATGAACTCTCGTTCACCTTTCAATGGCCGACCCTTCCCTTAGACGGAAGTGTTGGTGTCTAAGAGAGTATAGACTCTCTTTCTTAATTTTGCTTAACAAAAGTTTTAGATTTATTTTATATCTCTCCGCCTCTTATAGGCCTCTTCGATTAACTTCCTTTTATTATAAACTCATTAAAATTAATTTTTATATTTGTTTATATTCGACCTTCCTAATAGTAGGCGGTCTTTTACCGAAGTTAATAAACTTTGAGCCCGTCATTTCGGTTTTACCTGTTAACATATTATGCTATTTCCGCCACAGAGTTTGAAAGATTTTCTTTGACAGTCTCGTACTGTTTTCAAAGTTGAACTAACGTTTTGTTTTGTCTCTGCAGTTGTTGACGTTCAGAACGTTCAACTTGCACTCTATCGTTACGATAGAGAAAGAATGTTCACGGTTTCACGTTGCAGTAAGAGTAACCGTGTCTAGCGTTTTGTTCATTCTTTCTTAACTTAATGGTTTTGATCCTAATAAAGGAACTTTTCAGTTTTTTCCTTTAACAATAATATGTTTTAACGATATATATGATTGGGCTCTTCTCTCAGGTTCTAAGTCAAGAGAGAGAGAGAGAGAGATAGAGACGGAGGGAGAAAGAGGATAAACGTTTCATTCAAGCCTGCCAGGCGTACGAGTAACGTCGTTATCGTTTTTGCTCTTCTCCCTAGTCTCTTTAGGGGAAGAAACTAAACGTTTCTAGAGTGATCTAGTGTTTAGTCTCTTTCCAACCACTGAATTATCTTTCATTAGATTTTTCTGTTACATTGTAATTCTGTTTTCGCAATTTCTAACTTTGAGAAAGGATAGAATTGCGTATTTCAGGTACAAACCACTTAAAGTTTCGAGTTCAGTGAAATAAGTGCAAACAGAAATCAAAGTGATAAGTGATTAGTGCGTGAGGGTACTTTTGTGCGCGCCAGTCGTCCTCCCAGTCCGGGACCTCTTGCAAGCTCCCAAGCCCAGGGGAGAAGCAATGTCGAAGGGCATAAGGGTTCAGCAGGCCTTGATCGGCGCACAGAAGTATTCTCGGTGGTTGTGGGCGTGTCTTACCGAGACCGTCACTCCCACCCGCAGACGATTGAGCCCTTATTTTGCTCGTCTGCAGAAGAGATTAGGGGAGAAAATAAAGGCAGAGTAACGCTGGTCTCAGGTCTCAAGACCTCTTAAACGTTAAGTCCAGACCTATGCCAGACGTACGAAGTTAAAGTTCACAACCCGAATGCAGTCATTGGGTTAGCTCTGACTCTCCTCAGTCATCAGTTGATTACACTCCGCCTAAGAGGAGTAAGGTTCTGCCACAACAGATCTCTGCTGTTAAGGCTTTACCTCAGCAGAACTTAGTGTCTGCCGACCCCAAGTTAACTCTACTGCAGTCCATACAGTCACAACTTTCGGTCTTGATGCGTGAGTGTCGGGCTGAGTGTTGCGCCTCCGCCTCCGCCTACACTCCCCCCCGCCTATGATCGCTCCACCTGATCACAGTACCACCTGCCAGGCGTACGATGTTGTGAACTCTACTACAGTCCATGCAAGCACAGCTTTCGGACTTGATGCGTGAGTGTCGGGCTGAGAGTGTTGCTCCTCCGCCTACACTCCCTCCACCTACACTCGCTCCGCCTGATCACAGTACCATCTGCCAGGCGTACGATGTTGTGGACTCTACTACAGTCCATGCAAGCACAGCTTTCGGACTTGATGCGTGAGTGTCGGGCTGAGAGTGTTGCTCCTCCGCCTCCGCCTACACTCCCTCCACCTACACTCGCTCCGCCTGATCGCAGTTCCACCTGCCAGCAGTTCCACCTGCCAGGCGTACGATGTTGAGCCACGTGCTGAGTTTGCTGTTCCCTGTGGTGTTCAGCCTCCGCCTTCCTTAAGGCAACCTTTACATTGGGATCAGGAGGATTATACCTCTCTTCCTCCGCCTCCACTTGCTGCTCCACCAGTGATGCAACTCTCGGTTGAGGTACAACAACCTCTCCCGTCCATGAGTCAGTCTCCTCAGCTCTTGCTGCAGCGAGCTCAACCCTCCACAAGGCAAGCACCACAACACCTTAGCCTTGCGCCTCAGGAGCCTCAGCTTGCGAGACATTTACCTTGTTCTGCGCAGCCTCTTCCTCATCGCGCTCCGCTCACACCACAGGAACTGGAACTTGCTACTCCGCTTCCGCCAACCGCTCAGCAAGCGCAACCCTTGGGTTCAACCACTCATGCTAGGAGTCAGCCTCCTCCACCCATGCGCCTTCCTTCTGCTTGTCTTTTATTCAGCCTTTGCAGACTGAGCCTCAGGTGTTCCCTCATCGGAGTCTTGAAGAGGAAACCACAACTATTGTTGTTCCAGCTCGTTCTGACTCTGCTGTTCAGCATACCTTACCTCCATTTTCATACCATGGTTTAAACCCCATGCAAGCATGCATAAAGCACTCTAGCACTGGTCATGGAATTTCTGAGAAATGTTAAACGCCATGCACACGCTCTGCTTTCCTTACAGCAGGCTCTGCTTACAGCAGGCTCTGCTTACTACATGCTCAGCATTCAGCATGCTCTGCATTCAGCATGCTCTGCATACAACATGCTCTGCATACAGCATGCTCTGCATTCAGCATGCTCTGCATACAACATGCTCTACATACAGCTTGCTCTGCATACAGCATACTCTGCATACATCATGCTCTGCATACCTTACCGCATGCTTCTCAACACATCTGGGGTTGTTGCCAACTCACTAGACTGTCAAGCAGTTTCATAACGTTGCCTTCTAGTCTGCTGCTTTTGCACCAGTGAACCCTCACTCAGAGAACTTAGCTTTTCTAGGATAAGGTCCCTGTAGATGAGAAAGTTCTTTTCTCCCTCCTTCTGATATTCCCTTGAGGACTCTGTCATTTGGAGGGAGCCTTTAGCTGCATAACCTCTTATGGACTTTTATTTAAGCATAACATGCTTACAGGGAAGGTAATGGTTCCACTTCAGCCGCTAATCCCGTCTGTTACCACACCTGCTCCCATAGACCTTGAGCTGTGTTGCATGACATGCAGTCCAAGCTTAGTCCTTGTTAGAGGATTTTTTGTTTACGGAGTCAATGTGTCACGGGGAAGACGTTCAACAACCAACAGAAGGGACTTGTTGTGACGCAGTGCGGCAACCTCAGCAACCCGTTAAGGAGTTGTCTGTACGACCCAGACAGTCTAGACAGATTCGGGTTGTCACTGTACTTCCTCGCTTGCCCATGATTGACAGTTTACAGACTGTGCAGCAGTATCATGATCTTGTGTCCGGCTCCGTCAGACGACTGGCTTTTAAGAGCTCCCACAAGTCGTCGCTGTCTGGAGATTTTCAAATGGACTATGGATCTGACCAAGGAACTGGGCCTCCTGGTCAATTTTGAGGAGTCTCAGCTCGTTCCATCCCAGACCATTGTCTCCTTGGGTATGGATCTTCAGAGTCGAGCTTTTCGGACTTGTCCGTCGGCCCCAAGGATCTTCCAAGCCCTAGAATGCATCCAGAGCATGCTGAGAAGGAACCGATGCTTAGTCAGGCAGTGGATGAGTCTAACAGGGACACTTTCATCGCTGGCCCTGTTCATCGAGTTAGGGAGACTCCACCTCCGCCCCCTTCAGTATCATCTAGCTGCTCACTGGATAAAGGACATGACGCTAGAGACGGGCTCAGTTCCTGTTTCCGAAGAGATGAGGTCTACTCTAACGTGGTGGAAGAACAGCATTCTTCTCAAGGAAGGTCTACCTTTGGCTGTTCAGACCCCCGACCACCGTCTCTTCTCGGACGCATCGGACACGGGCTGGGGTGCGACACTGGACGGACAGGAATGCTCGGGAACATGGAATCAGGAGCAAAGGACACTTCACATCTATTGCAAGGAGTTGTTGGCAGTTCTTCTGGCCTTGATAAACTTCAAGTCCCTCCAGCTTAACAAGGTGGTGGAGGTGAACTCCGACTACACCACAGCCTTGGCTTACATCTCCAAGCAGGGAGGGACTCATTCGAGGAAGTTGTTCGAGATCGCAAGGGACCTCCTCATTTGGTCAAAAGATCGAAAGCTCACGCTGGTAACGAGGCTCATTCAGGGCGATATGAATGTCATGGCAGATCGCCTCAGCCGGAAGGGTCAGGTCTTCCCCACAGAGTGGACCCTTCACAAGAATGTTTGCAGCAGACTTTGGGCCCTGTGGGGTCAGCCAACCATAGATCTTTTCGCTACCTCGATGACCAAGAGGCTCCTCTTGTATTGTTCTCCGATTCCAGACCCAGCAGCAGTTCGCGTGGATGCCTTTCTGCTGGATTGGTCCCATCTCGACCTGTATGCATTCCCGCCGTTCAAGATTGTCAACAGGGTACTTCAGAAGTTCGCCTCTCACAAAGGGACACGGCTGACGTTGGTTGCTCCCCTCTGGCCCGCGAGAGAATGGTTCACCGAGGTACTGCAATGGCTGGTCGACGTTCCCAGGACTCTTCCTCCTAGAGTGGACCTTCTGCGTCAACCTCACGTAAAGAAGGTACACCCAAACCTCCACGCTCTTCGTCTGACTGCCTTCAGACTATCGAAAGACTCTCAAGAGCTAGAGGCTTTTCGAAGGAGGCAGCCAGAGCGATTGCCAGAGCAAGGACGACATCCACTCTCAGAGTCTATCAGTCTTAATGGGAAGTCTTCCGAAGCTGGTGCAAGGCCAATGCAGTTTCCTCAACCAGTACCACTGTAACCCAGATTGCTGACTTCCTGTTACATCTAAGGAACGTAAGATCCCTATCAGCTCCTACGATCAAGGGTTACAGAAGTATGTTGGCAGCGGTTTTCCGCCACAGAGGCTTGGATCTTTCCTCCAACAAAGATCTACAGAACCTCCTTAGGTCTTTTGAGACCTCAAAGGAACGTCGGTTGTCCACTCCAGGCTGGAATCTAGACGTGGTCCTAAGGTTCCTAATGTCATCAGGATTTGAACCGCTCCAATCAGCCTCTTTTAAGGACCTCACATTAAAAACTCTTTTCCTCGTGTGCTTAGCAACAGGTAAAAGAGTAAGTGAGATCCACGCCTTCAGCAGGAACATAGGTTTCACATCTGAAACGGCTACATGTTCCTTGCAGCTCGGTTTTTTGGCTAAAAACGAGCTTCCTTCCCGTCCTTGGCCTAAGTCGTTCGAGATCCCAAGCCTGTCCAACATGGTGGGGAACGAACTGGAGAGAGTACTTTGCCCAGTTAGAGCTCTTAAGTACTATCTAAGAAGGTCAAAACCATTACGAGGACAATCAGAAGCCTTATGGTGTGCTATCAAGAAGCCTTCTCTACCAATGTCTAAGAACTCAGTTTCTTACTACATCAGGCTTCTGATTAGAGAAGCAAATTCTCATCTGAAGGAAGAAGACCTTGCTTTGCTGAAGGTAAGGACACATGAAGTGAGAGCTGTGGCTACTTCAGTGGCCTTCAAACAGAACCGTTCTCTGCAGAGTGTTATGGATGCAACCTATTGGAGAAGCAAGTCAGTGTTCGCATCATTCTATCTCAAAGATGTCCAGTCTCTTTACGAGTACTGCTACACCCTGGGTCCATTCGTAGCAACGAATGCAGTAGTAGGCGAGGGCTCAGCCACTACATTCCCATAATCCCATAACTTTTTAACCTTTCTCTTGAATATTTTTTATGGGTTGTACGGTCGGCTAAGAAGCCTTCCACATCCTTGTTGATTTGGCGGGTGGTCAATTCTTTCTTGAGAAGCGCCAAGGTTAAAGGTTGTGATGAGGTCCTTTAGTATGGGTTGCAGCCCTGTATACTTTAGCACCTTTGAGTTGATTCAGCCTCCCAAGAGGAACGCTGCGCTCAGTAAGGAAGACGATCTTATTAAAGGCAGAGTAACGGTTCAAGTCGACTTCCTTACCAGGTACTTATTATTTCATTGTTATTGTGGATAACTGATTATATGAAATACGGGATACTTAGCTATCCTTTAGTCTTGTACACTGGTTTTTCACCCACCCCCCTGGGTGTGAATCAGCTACATGATTATCGGGTAAGTTTAATATTGAAAAATGTTATTTTTATTAATAAAATAAATTTTTGAATATACTTACCCGATAATCATGATTTAATCGACCCTCCCTTCCTCCCCATAGAGAACCAGTGGACCGAGGAATAATTGAGGAGGTGTCAACAAGAAGTACTTGAGTACCTGGCCACAGGTGGCGCTGGTAAATACACCCCCTTCTAGTATTGTGATAGCTGGCGTATCCCTCCATAGAATTCTGTCGGGCAACGGAGTTGACAGCTACATGATTATCGGGTAAGTATATTCAAAAATTTATTTTATTAATAAAAATAACATTTTTCATTTAAAAAAAGTTTTGAGTATGGAGCTGAATGTTTACTTTAAACCATAAAAAAGGGAAAAATTTTAGAAATAATACTTACGATCAAATTCAATAACTTCCGGAGACGTGTCTTCAGGATTTATTGTTGACCTGTTGATGGATTTGAGTGTGTCTTTGTGACCACAACCAGTGCAGCCTTGCAGATTTGCTAGATATGCTCCAGAATCAAGACACAAAGTCCCCTGTAAGAAAGAAATTGTTTATAAGCTGCTGGAAATGTTATACACGAGTTTAAAAGGGTAGAAAGAAAATAAGTTTAAAAGGGTAGAAAGAAAATAAGTTTACAGTAAAAGGGTAGAAAGAAAATAGTGTTATGGGGGGGGGCTTCCAAACAAATGAAAGAAAACTTATCCAAGAGACTGATTTAAAAATTTTACTGACGAAGCTTGCCTTACCACAAGGTTTTTCATCACAAAAACAAAGGGGATATTCTTCGATTTTATGGTAATTCTCATAATTTCACTATAAGAATTTGCAAAATATAACTCTAAAGTCCACGGAATTGACCGTGATAAAATTATTTACGTATTCCTTATTCAAATACAGCTGAAACCTGCCTGATAATATAAAATAGAGGTTTTCAATTAATCTACTGTATTTTAAGAACCTTTGATAAATATTAAGTGAACTTTCCAACAAATGGCCAATAAAAATGGCAGTACAGTACTGAACACTGCAGATGTACTTACCCGATCCGGATATTCCTCTTTAACACAGTCTTGACACATTGTTCACATCACATGGTTTCTGCCCTGAAAGACAAGAATCAAATAATATAGATACTGTAGAATCCATAGTGTGAAGACTACTCCCATCAAATCTGGTCAAATACAGTTAGGTTTAAATGCACCTGAATTGTGCGAGACTTTCCGTCCCTTAGGTAAGGGAGGGGAGGGGGTTTCCAGGTCTGGTTAGAATGCATCCCTATAATTATTCTAGTCTCATTTTAATTTCTATGTGCATATGCAGGATTATTACTGATAAGAAACTTTATATTTTTCCAACTAGTCTGAGTGTAATTTATGTATATATAATTTTCAACTAGTGTAACACTCATTTCTGGGTCCACAATCCCTGATTTCCTAAATAATATATCTCATAGCCTGTTATACATAGGGTAAATGTTTACCCGTGCAACAACACTAATTAATATTGAAACCTTACATTCACCCCTATTCTAATATAAGAAACATAGGGGAAACCCCTGAACCTTTATAATTGGTTGGGATGGACCAGGTCAGTAAGAAATATGATAATGAATATTTACTATAGCATAATATTCCTGATGAAGAAAATAAATGCTTTTGATGTATTTATAGGTACTTTAAACCAGGGCTGGGAAGTCAGGACTCTGAACATCCGACTCAGACTCCTATAATTTTTTAGAACCGACTCCGACCCCAATTTTTAAAAAAATAGAATGATTAAATATTATATAATTTTCTTATTTTATGTTGCCTATTAGGCCTACTAGCCTAGTAAGTAATTGTTTTATTGAAAACATTTCACTTAATTTCCTGGATTCAGCTTTTCCTAGGTTACACAAAACTGTAATCAAAACACCCGTCATTTCGAGATGTTTACATATAAATAATGACTTAATTCTAAGATTATTCATATACGTGATGCATAAAACTATGAATCAGTAACAACTCCTTCCTTTTAAATGGCTAATGGTGATTAAATGAAGAGTTAATCATGAAATAAACTTTAATGTCTAGAGACTCGTGCGTGGAGAGAACAGCTGATCACATGTATAATATTATTGTTTTGGTTTGGCTTATGGACGAGAGATGGCAGGAGCTATATGTGTTTCCCAGTGACTGCCTTTATTCGAGAGGAAGTTAAAGAAAACAGCGAGTAATATGAAACGTTTTTCGAGCGACTTTGAAAAAATGTGACTTAGGATACCAAAAGAGAATATTTCTCCAGCGAAAAAATTTCATTTTTGAGGAGTCAGAGTCGGTGGAATTTTACCGACTCCGACTCCTTTAGTCCATAAATTGGCCTCAACTCCGACTCCCCAGCCCTGCTTTAAACTATTGTGATGCAAATGTTTGGAAGAAACCATATTTTTCGAACTTTAGACCTTTTAAAATTCCAAAGTTATGACTGACAAACCACATTTTAAAAGAGAAACAAGCACAAGAACTCCTGATCTAATGTTCCCGCCTAACCTAATCTAGGAGCTGTATCCTTACCTACTTACCTATGAGGGGTGGCTATTCCGTGTGAACCCCCAACATTAAACTATTGTTTTCTTAGACAAAGTCACAACACAGTGTTTGTTTCAAATCCTTCATTCAAGGCAAAGTAACACTAAATCATAAAATTTTGTAATTGGTAAAACTAGCTTCTTAATATTGTAACTTAGACTAAGATAAACCATTTTTCCATAAAGAAAATCTATTTGACAATTAATAAGAAAGTTTATGCTTGGTCCAACCAACTTACATACAGTAAACCAGCTTCACAACTCCTACATATTTAAGATTAGTAACCGGTACACAGGTGAAGTTTAGGCGAAACAAAAAAGGCTGGTTAACCAAAAATGCACCATTAATACATATAACAAAAAGACCCTCGAAAAAACTAAACAGTATAACATTCATATGAGGAAAATCAAAGTGCCATGCAATATCATATCAAAAAGTATTGGGGTGTATGTATGATAGCGGTAACCTGTATGTATGATAGCGGCAACCTGTATGTATTATTACGGCTAACTTAGAATGCGGCAGTGTAAGGGGTTAGGCCCCCCCCCCCTTTTAGGTAAGTAGGTAAGGACATGGCTTGTAGGTTAGGTTAGGGGGGGAAAGTTTATGTTAGTTAAAGGTACATTTTTAATCCACGCAGTAGGAACTGGCCGCTGATATACAAAGGCTCCACCCTTAGACCAAAAAGAATTGAGGTATTACTTTCAAAAGTGGTCACCTGCATGTATCATTACGGCTAACTTAGAATACGGCAGTGTATGGGGGGTTGCCCTACCTTATGTAAGTAGGTAGGGACATGGCTTGTAGGTAAGGTGGGGGGGAGGGGGAATTTAGGTTAGTTGATGTCCATTTTTAATTCAGACGGGATGAACTGGCCGCTGATAAAGAAAGGCTCCAAAGTATTAGTTCCTGTAGCAAAAGATTTGGCGAGCTATGGCATGTCTTGGTGGCCACTAGCTTATAGATCTGATGCAGTGTATAACTTGTCTAGGTAGAATATGTAGATTTTCTCATTTGTGGTGGTTGATATAAGACCTATAGGTAAGCCTAGAGCATTTAACACAGGTTCTAGGGTTGTAATGAAATTGGTGGCTAATGTTCCTAGTTTTAAAGAGCTCGTTATGGAAAATTTAGAACTAAACTCTATTACACGTACAGAATTCTATAGAGTTTATGCCTACATTAAATACTATTAGTATCACAACGAGTTGTGTAAATTGTCTACCTTTTGTGAAATTGCGTAGTAGGCCTACTTCCCCTACTTGTTTTTTGCGTATAGTTCTACTCCCCCTAGTGGGTCTATTGGCGTAAATTCTTAAGATATTAAATCCTATTCTAAACAAACCATTATAGTACCCTTTGTGTGAAAAGCACTGGTTTCCTTACCACATGGTTTGGTGAACTATGGCAAGGCTACTAGCGTATCAACTTCCCCAGATTTAATACATTGTATAGCTCTATCATGGAAATTCGTAAGCTATTAGGCCCTAAGCTATACTACCCACTAGGGGTGATCTACGTCATACAATAGACTATTAACACAACATAACGTAGCCTTAACATAAATGCCAGAGAAGTAAACAGAACATAATTCACGTTTATAATGATGAAAAATCCTTCGACATACCTCTTAGTGTTTTTCTTTGGCTCGTATAACGAAATCCTATAGAACGAACTGTCAATAACTTTAATCAATGACGCAATTCGGATAAACAGTTGTCAAATGTCAATACAACAATTCATCGGAAATTAGCGTAGCTCATCGCGAAATGGTAAAATGTCTCTTACTACGGAGGACGGACTGTACGGACACACATGGGGCAGCGTAGGTTTTGATATTGAGGAAATATTATTATTATTATTATTATTATTATTATTATTATTATTATTATTATTATTATTATTATTATTATTATTATTATTATTATTACTTGCTAAGCTACAACCCTAGTGGGAAAAGCAGGATGCTATAAACCCAGGGGCTCCAACAGGGAAAATAGCTCGTTGAGGAAAGGGAAAAGGGAAAAATAGAATATTTTAAGAGCAACAATATTAAAATAAATATCACTTTATAAACTATAAAAACTTTAACAAAACAAGAGGAAGAGAAATAAGATATAAGATAGAACAGTGTACCCGAGTGTACCCTCTAGCAAGAGAACTCTAACCCAAGACAGTGGAAGACCATGGTACAGAGGCTATGGCACTACCCAAGATTAGAGAACAATGGTTTGATTTTGGAGTGTCCTCCTAGAAAGCTGCTTACCATAGCTAAAGAGTCTCTTCTACCCTTACCAAGAGGATAGTGGCCTCTGAACAATTGCAGTGCAGTAAAAAAAAATTGTTTGGTAATCTCAGTGTTGCCAGGTGTATGAGAACAGAGGAGAATATGTAAAGAGTAGGCCAGACTATCCTGTGTGTAAGTGTATAGCCAAAAGGAAAATGGACTGTAACCAGAGAGAAGGATCCAATGTAGTACTATCTGGCCAGTCAAAAGACCCCATAACTCCCTAGTGGTAGTATCTCAACGGGTGGCTGCTGGCCTGGTCAACCTACTACCTACAGATATTATTATTATTATTATTATTATTATTATTATTATTATTATTATTATTATTATTATTATTATTATTATTATTGCAAGCCAAGCTACAACCCTAGTTGTCCTTTGGAGCAGCAAGATGCTGTGAGCCCAACGGGAAAAATAGCCTAGTGAGAAAGGAAACAATGAAATAAAAAACTACAAGAGAAATATTATTATTATTTTTATTATTATTATAATAATTATAAGCTAAGTTATACCCCTAGTTGAAAAAGCAAAATTCTACAACCCCAAGGGCTCGAACAAGGAAAAATAGCTCGGAGAGGAAAAGATGCTGTGAGCCCAACGGGAAAAATAGCCTAGTGAGAAAGGAAACAATGAAATAAAAAACTACAAGAGAAATATTATTATTATTATTATTTTTATTATTATTATAATAATTATAAGCTAAGTTATACCCCTAGTTGAAAAAGCAAAATTCTACAACCCCAAGGGCTCGAACAAGGAAAAATAGCTCGGAGAGGAAAAGAGACAATGAAATTAATTACAAGAGAAATTATTATTATTATTATTATTATTATTATTATTATTATTATTACAAGATAACCTACAACCCTAGATGGAAAAGCAAAAGGCTATAACCGCAAAGGCTCCAACAGGAAAAATAGCCTAGTGATGAAAGGAAACCCGGAAATAAACTACAAATTATTATTATTATTATCATTATTATTATTATTATTATTATTATTATTATTATTATTATTATTATTATTATTATTATTAGCAGCAGCTAAACTATAACCCTAGTTGGAAAAGCAAGATGTTATTAGCCCAAGGGCTCCAACAGGGAAAAGTAGCCCAATGAGAAAAGGAAAGGACATAAATAACCCACAAGAGAAGTAACAAATAACCAAAATAAACAATGTTAAGAACAGTAACAACATCAAATTAGATCCTTCATATATAAACTATAAAAACTTTAAAAAAAACGAGGAAGAGAAATATAAAACAGCGCGTCCGAGTGTACCCTCAAGCAAAAGAACTCTAATGCAAGACAGTTGAAGGCCATGGTACTTTATGTTATTTTGATTAAAATTGTATGAAGGCAACTGGATGGAGAAGACCATTAATGTGGAGAACAAATTGAGCTACCAGAGCAAAGTTTTTTGCGCACCTTGCAAATAGTGTTGATTTTGAACACTTGCTGGATGCAAAGAGCCAAGTCTGCTTAATTTACCATGGGACGCTGTCCTAATATTCTTTATAATATATAGAGGGTTTTTTCTTGTAATGGGATAACTTAATAAGCGATAATTTCGTGAAAATGAGAAATTGATTGGATATTGCTGTGAGAAAAATATCTGCGCCCAGTCTTAGGGAAACTGGAAGGTAGTATATTTTCAGTCTTAAACTTCAAGTAACCTAATATTGAAAATTAACTCAATTTTTTATGTTAGCGATTCGGTAAAAGTTTAGTATCAATGCTAGTTTGATGAAGATATAATGCAGTGACTGTACAATATAACAAAAGTTATAGGTCTTTAAAAATAGAGGAAGGTATAACTAAAATGTATGGTATGAAATGTTAATTGCGAGGATGATAAAAGGGTTAATACATTAGTTGATAAACTGTTATGGCAATCTGTGGATGCACGAGAAAGGAAATGTCCTTATTAAAAGCGTGTGTCACTGGCATTACCATTCTAAAATGAGACCAGGAGGTTTTTAACGGGGCCTTGGTAAAGTTATTACTGTGAGATACGGGACAGATGATCATATTGATATAGACCTATGGCGAGTTGCAAGGTTTTCGGCATTGCTATAGACTATAACGGTTAACTGGTCTCACCATTTACCAAAATGACAGAAACGACGTAAATATCTTTATCATTATAAATTTGTTCAAACGCTAATTAAACATGACATCAGCTAACAGTGTTTTGTACTGTATGTATGGTGGCCGCTAGTTTTAGCAACTAGTTACGAGGGCTACCATAGCCATTTTACTTAGTGTTCTACATTGTGATCATGTATCAATAGAATGGCTAAGCTCTTAATCTATCATTTGTTGAATAAAAATCCATACATCTGTTTTGACAAATAAACAAGGAAATAAATGAATGAATAACAATTTGAACAAATAGGCCTATAAGTATCTTGAAATAGGGGAGACTAACGTTGTCTCATAATTAAAAAATAAATGCTCGAGTTTTGCTGGGTAATGATATAAACAATAAAAGACATGCTTTAAGCATAGCTATTGAGCGTTGAAGATTTATGTATTTTATCTATGCTTTTAAAAGGAAATTATGTATTTTACATAAGTTTCTCGATATATATATATATATATATATATATATATATATATATATATATATATATATATATATATATATATATATATATATATATATATATATATATATATATATATATATATACGGTTCACTTTCCCCTTTGCCTACACATACATCGAATAGTATGACCTACTCTACGTATTCTCCTCTATCCTCGTCCACCTGACGACACTGAGATTACCAAACAATTCTTCTTCACCCAAGGGGTTAACTACTGCACTGTAATTATTCAGTGGCTACCTTCCTCTTGGTATGGGGTAGAAGATACCTTTTAGCTGTGTTAACCAGCTCTTCTAGGAGAAGGACACTCCAAAATCAAACCATTGTTCTATATTCTTGGGTAGTGCCATAGCCTCTGTACCATGGTCTTCCACTGTGTTGGGATAGAGTTCTCTTGCTTGAGGGTACACTCGGGTACACTTTCTCTTCCTCTTGTTTTGTTAAAGTTTGTATAGTTTATATAAGAAATATATACTTAAATGTTACTGTTCTTAAAATATTTTATTCTTCCTTGTTTCCTTTCCTCACTGGGCTATTTTCCCTGTTGCGCCCCTGGGCTTATAGCATCCAGCTTTTCCAACTAGGGTTGTAGCTTAGCAGGTAATAATAATAATAATAATAATAATAATAATAATAATAATAATAATAATAATAATATTCAGGAAATGAAAAACCGGGGGTGGGTCTGGCATCAGTATTCAAGCCGGCCAATGACAAATATAATCAAGAATATTTAATACTAAAGGCAAAATCAAGACATAAAGCAATCATATCTTTTATTTCCTTATTCAATTCCTCCCTGGGCTATTTTTCCCTGCTGGAGCCCTTGGGCATATAGCATCCTGCTTTTCCAACTAAGGTTGTAGCTTAGCTAATAATAATAATAATAATAATAATAATAATAATAATAATAATAATAATAATAATAATAATAATAATAATTTTGTCTAATACAGAAGCGTTCTTTACATTATAAAAGTTTTGAGTCTAATACTCAAGATAAAAGAAAAAACATTTTGAAAATATATATATATATATATATATATATATATATATATATATATATATATATATATATATATATATATATATATATATAATTAAGGATTTATATTCTCATAATAAGAATATTTGAAAATTTGTTAAATAACGCCGCTTAACGCGCCCACTATCAGTGTCTTCATTGTTTACATTTTGAAGTTCAAAGCATGTGAGGTTATTATTATGATTAGGAGAAGGAGATTTACACCTCTTGGCCTATTTGCGTTCATTTCTTTTCTAATTATGTACGTAGCTATTGAACGTGCACCTGAAATATAATATCTGTGATTAGGGACTGGGATATTCTTATTTGTTTGTGTGCTGTGGTGTTGATTCCCCTGTAAAGTATTAGGTTTTTTTGTGGCATAGGTAATCTGTTAACCTACGATAAACTACTGTGGATTTGTGTTTACCTTAGAGTACAGTAAGTTTGTTCAAGTCTTATGAATTTGGGATGCACAACGTACCAAAGTTCATGTGTGGCAGCCTGGTTATTTGTTTTTATACTCTATGCGGAGCCTTTGTAGTTTGTTGGGACAGGCCTGGAACCACCAGACAATCAAGTAAAAAATGTGCGAAATCGACCAGCAGCATCGCGATCGCCGGAGAATATTGTTAAAATCATCACATCGAATTTTTCATGGGAAGTTTAACAGAATGAAATAATGAATTCACTAAATTTGTAAATGCTTTCTAACAACCCCCCTAAACACTGTCGCTATCATACAAACACCACAAACCCACCTAACCTAACCTAGTAGTTCTTAGGTCACAACCCCTTGCCAGGAACATGCCCTGGCCCCTCTACGTAAGTCTCTCTCCTACACAAAAAAAAGCTATGGGCAGCACTCTAAATTACTCTAAATTATAGCTTTAAAATGATAAAATAAATTCATATTATGGTGTATCGGATCATAGTGAAGAACATCTTCCCCATAAGGAATAACAATTTGGCTAGTAATAAGAAAGATATCGCCTGTCCCAACAAACTATTTTCTACCCGTCTAGGAGTATGCTACTGTAGATTTGGTTATAAAATAAGTATGTGTGCGTATGTAGATTGTCTAGGTTACCAGGGCTGGTGCTTGCATAGAAAACAAGAATCTGGGTGTATGTATGATAGCAGCCACCTGTATGTATTATTTTGTCTAACTTTGAGTATGGCAGTGTAAGGGGTGGTTTCAGGGGGCCGTTAGTTCCCCCCCGTTAGGTAAGTAGGGAAGGACACGGGTTGTAGGTTAGTTTAGGGGGGAACGTTTAGGTTAGTTGATGTCCATTTTTAATGAATGCATGAGGAACTGGCCGCTGATATACAAAGGCTCCTTCATTTACTGGTCTTCACTTGTGTCTTGCTATGCTCACAATTAAATATTATTTTTCAATATTAAACTTACCCGATAATCATGTAGCTGTCAACTCCGTTGCCCGACAGAATTCTATGGAGGGATACGCCAGCTATCACAATACTAGAAGGGGGTGTATTTACCAGCGCCACCTGTGGCCAGGTACTCAAGTACTTCTTGTTGACACCTCCTCAATTATTCCTCTGTCGTGCTTCCGGCAAGACGTTCTGGGATACGCTTATGTTCTTGGAGTATTTTCACGACTTTGGTGAAGTATTTCTCTTTGATTTCGGCTGTCGCTTTACTGGAAACTTCTATATTAGCTTAGTTAGCTTTTGGAATTAATTTGATTAATTATGGTGACGAGAGAGTATGAACTCTCGTTCACCTTTCAATGGCCGACCCTTCCCTTAGACGGAAGTGTTGGTGTCTAAGAGAGTATAGACTCTCTTTCTTAATTTTGCTTAACAAAAGTTATAGATTTATTTTATATCTCTCCGCCTCTTATAGGCCTCTTCGATTAACTTCCTTTTATTATAAACTCATTAAAATTAATTTTTATATTTGTTTATATTCGACCTTCCTAATAGTAGGCGGTCTTTTACCGAAGTTAATAAACTTTGAGCCCGTCATTTCGGTTTTACCTGTTAACATATTATGCTATTTCCGCCACAGAGTTTGAAAGATTTTCTTTGACAGTCTCGTACTGTTTTCAAAGTTGAACTAACGTTTTGTTTTGTCTCTGCAGTTGTTGACGTTCAGAACGTTCAACTTGCACTCTATCGTTACGATAGAGAAAGAATGTTCACGGTTTCACGTTGCAGTAAGAGTAACCGTGTCTAGCGTTTTGTTCATTCTTTCTTAACTTAATGGTTTTGATCCTAATAAAGGAACTTTTCAGTTTTTTCCTTTAACAATAATATGTTTTAACGATATATATGATTGGGCTCTTCTCTCAGGTTCTAAGTCAAGAGAGAGAGAGAGAGAGAGAGAGATAGAGACGGAGGGAGAAAGAGGATAAACGTTTCATTCAAGCCTGCCAGGCGTACGAGTAACGTCATTATCGATTTTTGCTCTTCTCCCTAGTCTCTTTAGGGGAAGAAACTAAACGTTTCTAGAGTGATCTAGTGTTTAGTCTCTTTCCAACCACTGAATTATCTTTCATTAGATTTTTCTGTTACATTGTAATTCTGTTTTCGCAATTACTAACTTTGAGAAAGGATAGAATTGCGTATTTCAGGTACAAACCACTTAAAGTTTCGAGTTCAGTGAAATAAGTGCAAACAGAAATCAAAGTGATAAGTGATTAGTGCGTGAGGGTACTTTTGTGCGCGCCAGTCGTCCTCCCAGTCCGGGACCTCTTGCAAGCTCCCAAGCCCAGGGGAGAAGCAATGTCGAAGGGCATAAGGGTTCAGCAGGCCTTGATCGGCGCACAGGAGTATTCTCGGTGGTTGTGGGCGTGTCTTACCGAGACCGTCACTCCCACCCGCAGACGATTGAGCCCTTATTTTGCTCGTCTGCAGAAGAGATTAGGGGAGAAAATAAAGGCAGAGTAACGCTGGTCTCAGGTCTCAAGACCTCTTAAACGTTAAGTCCAGACCTATGCCAGACGTACGAAGTTAAAGTTCACAACCCGAATGCAGTCATTGGGTTAGCTCTGACTCTCCTCAATCATCAGTTGTACACTCCGCCTACGAGGAGTAAGGTTCTGCCACAACAGATCTCTGCTGTTAAGGCTTTACCTCAGCAGAACTTAGTGTCTGCCGACCCCTAGTTAACTCTACTGCAGTCCATACAGTCACAACTTTCGGTCTTGATGCGTGAGTGTCGGGCTGAGAGTGTTGCGCCTCCGCCTCCGCCTACACTCCCCCCCCCGCCTATGATCGCTCCGCCTGATCACAGTACCACCTGCCAGGCGTACGATGTTGTGAACTCTACTACAGTCCATGCAAGCACAGCTTTCGGACTTGATGCGTGAGTGTCGGGCTGAGAGTGTTGCTCCTCCGCCTCCGCCTACACTCCCTCCACCTACACTCGCTCCGCCTGATCACAGTACCATCTGCCAGGCGTACGATGTTGTGGCCTCTACTACAGTCCATGCAAGCACAGCTTTCGGACTTGATGCGTGAGTGTCGGGCTGAGAGTGTTGCTCCTCCGCCTCCGCCTACACTCCCTCCACCTACACTCGCTCCGCCTGATCACAGTACCATCTGCCAGGCGTACGATGTTGTGGACTCTACTACAGTCCATGCAAGCACAGCTTTCGGACTTGATGCGTGAGTGTCGGGCTGAGAGTGTTGCTCCTCCGCCTCCGCCTACACTCCCTCCACCTACACTCGCTCCGCCTGATCGCAGTACCACCTGCCAGCAGTTCCACCTGCCAGGCGTACGATGTTGAGCCACGTGCTGAGTTTGCTGTTCCCTGTGGTGTTCAGCCTCCGCCTTCCTTAAGGCAACCTTTACATTGGGATCAGGAGGATTATACCTCTCTTCCTCCGCCTCCACTTGCTGCTCCACCAGTGATGCAACACTCGGTTGAGGTACAACAACCTCTCCCGTCCATGAGTCAGTCTCCTCAGCTCTCGCTGCAGCGAGCTCAACCCTCCACAAGGCAAGCACCACAACACCTTAGCCTTGCGCCTCAGGAGCCTCAGCTTGCGAGACATTTACCTTGTTCTGCGCAGCCTCTTCCTCATCGCGCTCCGCTCACACCACAGGAACTGGAACTTGCTACTCCGCTTCCTCCAACCGCTCAGCAAGCGCAACCCTTGGGTTCAACCACTCATGCTAGGAGTCAGCCTCCTCCACCCATGCGCCTTCCTTCTGCTTGTCTTTTATTCAGCCTTTGCAGACTGAGCCTCAGGTGTTCCCTCATCGGAGTCTTGAAGAGGAAACCACAACTATTGTTGTTCCAGCTCGTTCTGACTCTGCTGTTCAGCATACCTTACCTCCATTTTCATACCATGGTTTAAACCCCATGCAAGCATGCATAAAGCACTCTAGCACTGGTCATGGAATTTCTGAGAAATGTTAAACGCCATGCACACGCTCTACTTTCCTTACAGCAGGCTCTGCTTACAGCAGGCTCTGCTTACTACATGCTCAGCATACAGCATGCTCTGCATTCAGCATGCTCTGCATACAACATGCTCTGCATACAGCATGCTCTGCATTCAGCATGCTCTGCATACAACATGCTCTACATACAGCATGCTCTGCTTACAGCATACTCTGCATACATCATGCTCTGCATACCTTACCGCATGCTTCTCAACACATCTTGGGTTGTTGCCAACTCACTAGACTGTCAAGCAGTTTCATAACGTTGCCTTCTAGTCTGCTGCTTTTGCACCAGTGAACCCTCACTCAGAGAACTTAGCTTTTCTAGGATAAGGTCCCTGTAGATGAGAAAGTTCTTTTCTCCCTCCTTCTGATATTCCCTTGAGGACTCTGTCATTTGGAGGGAGCCTTTAGCTGCATAACCTCTTATGGACTTTTATTTAAGCATAACATGCTTACAGGGAAGGTAATGGTTCCACTTCAGCCGCTAATCCCGTCTGTTACCACACCTGCTCCCATAGACCTTGAGCTGTGTTGCATGACATGCAGTCCAAGCTTAGTCCTTGTTAGAGAATTTTTTGTTTACGGAGTCAATGTGTCACGGGGAAGACGTTCAACAACCAACAGAAGGGACTTGTTGTGACGCAGTGCGGCAACCTCAGCAACCCGTTAAGGAGTTGTCTGTACGACCCAGACAGTCTAGACAGATTCGGGTTGTCACTGTACTTCCTCGCTTGCCCATGATTGACAGTTTACAGACTGTGCAGCAGTATCATGATCTTGTGTCCGGCTCCGTCAGACGACTGGCTTTTAAGAGCTCCCACAAGTCGTCGCTGTCTGGAGATTTTCAAATGGACTATGGATCTGACCAAGGAACTGGGCCTCCTGGTCAATTTTGAGGAGTCTCAGCTCGTTCCATCCCAGACCATTGTCTCCTTGGGTATGGATCTTCAGAGTCGAGCTTTTCGGACTTGTCCGTCGGCCCCAAGGATCTTCCAAGCCCTAGAATGCATCCAGAGCATGCTGAGAAGGAACCGATGCTTAGTCAGGCAGTGGATGAGTCTAACAGGGACATTTTTATCGCTGGCCCTGTTCATCGAGTTAGGGAGACTCCACCTCCGCCCCCTTCAGTATCATCTAGCTGCTCACTGGATAAAGGACATGACGCTAGAGACGGGCTCAGTTCCTGTTTCCGAAGAGATGAGGTCTACTCTAACGTGGTGGAAGAACAGCATTCTTCTCAAGGAAGGTCTACCATTGGCTGTTCAGACCCCCGACCACCGTCTCTTCTCGGACGCATCGGACACGGGCTGGGGTGCGACACTGGACGGACAGGAATGCTCGGGAACATGGAATCAGGAGCAAAGGACACTTCACATCTATTGCAAGGAGTTGTTGGCAGTTCATCTGGCCTTGATAAACTTCAAGTCCCTCCAGCTTAACAAGGTGGTGGAGGTGAACTCCGACTACACCACAGCCTTGGCTTACATCTCCAAGCAGGGAGGGACTCATTCGAGGAAGTTGTTTGAGATCGCAAGGGACCTCCTCATTTGGTCAAAAGATCGAAAGCTCACGCTGGTAACGAGGCTCATTCAGGGCGATATGAATGTCATGGCAGATCGCCTCAGCCGGAAGGGTCAGGTCTTCCCCACAGAGTGGACCCTTCACAAGAATGTTTGCAGCAGACTTTGGGCCCTGTGGGGTCAGCCAACCATAGATCTATTCGCTACCTCGATGACCAAGAGGCTCCTCTTGTATTGTTCTCCGATTCCAGACCCAGCAGCAGTTTCGTGGATGCCTTTCTGCTGGATTGGTCCCATCTCGACCTGTATGCATTCCCGCCGTTCAAGATTGTCAACAGGGTACTTCAGAAGTTCGCCTCTCACAAAGGGACACGGCTGACGTTGGTTGCTCCCCTCTGGCCCGCGAGAGAATGGTTCACCGAGGTACTGCAATGGCTGGTCGACGTTCCCAGGACTCTTCCTCCTAGAGTGGACCTTCTGCGTCAACCTCACGTAAAGAAGGTACACCCAAACCTCCACGCTCTTCGTCTGACTGCCTTCAGACTATCGAAAGACTCTCAAGAGCTAGAGGCTTTTCGAAGGAGGCAGCCAGAGCGATTGCCAGAGCAAGGACGACATCCACTCTCAGAGTCTATCAGTCTTTATGGGAAGTCTTCCGAAGCTGGTGCAAGGCCAATGCAGTTTCCTCAACCAGTACCACTGTAACCCAGATTGCTGACTTCCTGTTACATCTAAGGAACGTAAGATCCCTATCAGCTCCTACGATCAAGGGTTACAGAAGTATGTTGGCAGCGGTTTTCCGCCACAGAGGCTTGGATCTTTCCTCCAACAAAGATCTACAGGACCTCCTTAGGTCTTTTGAGACCTCAAAGGAACGTCGGTTGTCCACTCCAGGCTGGAATCTAGACGTGGTCCTAAGGTTCCTAATGTCATCAGGATTTGAACCGCTCCAATCAGCCTCTTTTAAGGACCTCACATTAAAAACTCTTTTCCTCGTGTGCTTAGCAACAGGTAAAAGAGTAAGTGAGATCCACGCCTTCAGCAGGAACATAGGTTTCACATCTGAAACGGCTACATGTTCCTTGCAGCTCGGTTTTTTGGCTAAAAACGAGCTTCCTTCCCGTCCTTGGCCTAAGTCGTTCGAGATCCCAAGCCTGTCCAACATGGTGGGGAACGAACTGGAGAGAGTACTTTGCCCAGTTAGAGCTCTTAAGTACTATCTAAGAAGGTCAAAACCATTACGAGGACAATCAGAAGCCTTATGGTGTGCTATCAAGAAGCCTTCTCTACCAATGTCTAAGAACTCAGTTTCTTACTACATCAGGCTTCTGATTAGAGAAGCAAATTCTCATCTGAAGGAAGAAGACCTTGCTTTGCTGAAGGTAAGGACACATGAAGTGAGAGCTGTGGCTACTTCAGTGGCCTTCAAACAGAACCGTTCTCTGCAGAGTGTTATGGATGCAACCTATTGGAGAAGCAAGTCAGTGTTCGCATCATGCTATCTCAAAGATGTCCAGTCTCTTTACGAGTACTGCTACACCCTGGGTCCATTCGTAGCAACGAATGCAGTAGTAGGCGAGGGCTCAGCCACTACATTCCCATAATCCCATAACTTTTTAGCCTTTCTCTTGAATACTTTTTATGGGTTGTACGGTCGGCTAAGAATCCTTCCACATCCTTGTTGATTTGGCGGGTGGTCAATTCTTTCTTGAGAAGCGCCAAGGTTAAAGGTTGTGATGAGGTCCTTTAGTATGGGTTGCAGCCCTGTATACTTTAGCACCTTTGAGTTGATTCAGCCTCCCAAGAGGAACGCTGCGCTCAGTAAGGAAGACGATCTTATTAAAGGCAGAGTAACGGTTCAAGTCGACTTCCTTACCAGGTACTTATTATTTCATTGTTATTGTGGATAACTGATTATATGAAATACGGGATACTTAGCTATCCTTTAGTCTTGTACACTGGTTTTTCACCCACCCCCCTGGGTGTGAATCAGCTACATGATTATCGGGTAAGTTTAATATTGAAAAATGTTATTTTTATTAATAAAATAAATTTTTGAATATACTTACCCGATAATCATGATTTAATCGACCCTCCCTTCCTCCCCATAGAGAACCAGTGGACCGAGGAATAATTGAGGAGGTGTCAACAAGAAGTACTTGAGTACCTGGCCACAGGTGGCGCTGGTAAATACACCCCCTTCTAGTATTGTGATAGCTGGCGTATCCCTCCATAGAATTCTGTCGGGCAACGGAGTTGACAGCTACATGATTATCGGGTAAGTATATTCAAAAATTTATTTTATTAATAAAAATAACATTTTATTGCTCCGTTTCTTTGGCAAGTGGCACCTGTTACTCCATGTGCATTAGCCGAGTGGGGGAATATTTTGATGGACAAAAAAATCGGTGACCCAACGTTATACACACTAACTTAACTATGCACTCATGCATTTACTTGTGGTGGGTATGAATAACTTGACAGACTAAGAACGTTTTTGATATTTAGCCATAGGACATTAAAAGCTAGAATAATGGATGTACCGTAATTTTAACCATGCTTTATTCAGAAATACTAAGATGTTTGATGAGTAAGAACATGACATCTTAGACCATTCTTTGCATTTGTCCTTATAATTAGAATTTTGTAAAAAGCATCATTTGACAGCCTATGAAAAAATAAAGGTCATTGTTTAACAGGAAGTACATTATATGATGTTGTGTATACAAGATTGTTTCCTATACTTGATATGAACCTTTGACTTTTAATAGGAGTATGACTCCATCAAAGGTTGAATGGCCATTAAGCTTTTAAAGAGGTAAACACAACTAGGTTCCAGGTGAAAGGTAAGTCCTAGCCACCCAACGGGTAGCGTTGCCTTCACTCTGACTTCACCTACCATTCTGCACAGATGTACTACTTTGCATTCAACTTTAGCATGCTTTAGAGTTGCTATTTTTTTTTTTTTATTGTTTGCTGTGTGCATGGGGCTGGTACATGAGTAAAGATGAGGCTGACCCTCATCAACTGTGTATTTTTTCCTTGGGCATAATTTTGTAGGATTCCCCTTGGAATCCTCCTGGGCAGCAGACTGAGTTTGCAAAGAGGAAGAAGTCAAATGGAGATTTTTTGGAGTTGGTCTTGGCAATGCCCAAGCTGATGCACAAGAAGCTCTCAAGCTCCTTCATCCCTCCTTTAAGTTCAAAGTGTGCTGCACGCTTGTCTTTCCCCTCCGAGGCCGAGTCCATTGGAGGAAGTAAGATGAGGAAGAGAGTCACTGCTCTTTCCATAAAGAGTTCTTTGAGCGAGACATGAGAATATTGCCTTCTACTAGCAATGGCAATACTCCCACTGCCTCTTGCCCAAAGCTCTGCTTCTATTGTAATTGTGGTTGATGACTCGCAAGTACTTGGACCTGGTTTGCTGTGGCCTTTCCTTGGTCTGTTGTGGCCTGTTCTTAGTCTGCTGTGGCCTGTCCTTGGTATGGATGTTGCCTTGTCGATGGAAAAGCTCTTTGAAATCCTAGCAGCTGCCAGATCCTGGAAGTCCTCTTGCCCTGCTGTCACTTTCCCCTTGCCTGTAGAGGAGAGCTATGTTGTAACGCCTCTGTTCATATCTTTGCCTGTTGCCACAGATGAGCTCCTGTTGCCTGTAGCAGAGAGTTTGATTGCAGCCAGAAAATCCTTGACTTTGCAGGAGAAACGAGGTTGCTCGCCTTCCCCTGCATCGTCTGTACCTGTGCCTTCTTCTTTCCTTGCTGAGGAGTTACCTGCTGTCAGGAAAAAGAAAAGAAGTTCTAGGCACAGTACAACCTATCTGATGGAGTCTCTTGAGACTCCCTCCAGTTCCTCTGCATGGTTTCAAGGTAGGAGAAGTGCAGTACTGAAACCCTCCCCCAATAGAGGTGTTGAGGTACAAGGTTCTATGATGCATGCCTTGCCTCATGAGCCAAATCTCACCCGAGAGTTGGCACGAACTCTGCTGCTCATGAAGTAGAGCTATACTCTAGTCTCTCCTGTCCAGGGATGGTCCCTTGGAAGCCTTGCCGCCATTCACATGAACCCCCAGACGAATACGATCTCCCAGAACTGCCCCGAAGGCCTCTCCTGATGTTCATGACTGTTCTCCTGGCTGCAACAAGCAACAAAGCCCCTCCCCACTAACAAGCATAAAGAAACCTGTTTGTGTTACTTGTTCACCAATTTTGCCTGAAGAAGTTCCTACCTCTCCTGTCAGTACCATGATTGGCTGAGAACATACAGTATGATTTCCTGCCAAATCTAGACCTTCTACTAACACGCAACTGTCTCCAAGCTCACAATCACCAATGTAGAACAAGAGCTAACATGTGCATGATCATCAGCATGAACAAGATCGTCGGCACACATGCGACCATTCCCCCCATCTCAATCACATCCTCCTGCATGCACACGAGCTCTTGCTCATATGCATTCGTTTACTAAAGATTAGACTCCTAAATGTGTCAAGCGTTCACGATTGCTAGCTCGTGAACCAATGTGCAGTAAATCAGCAAAATCCAAATCACCAAAGGTAAAGGTTCCTCGTACTCCTAACTATAAGACAGCCAGATAAGATGATTTCAAACCCTTTGCCTTCAAAGGATCCGGATTTCTTCGTAGCCACATCACCTGTTTTTTCTGATCGCTGAAAGTCACGACCTAAGCTTGATCCAAAAGCCCGAGACCAATCTCAGTTGCAAGACGTGTCTTCAGGACTAGAATGGTCTGTTTAGTGACATCTATATTTGAGATGACAACTCTCAGCATAGAGATGAATCCTCTTCTTGTGTCTCCTACACATCAACATGATAAGGACAAGTAACAGGTGACACCCATCACTAGCTCCTGATGCTCTCGGGAATAAAGAGAGCCTTCTTATCACCAATGAATTTCATACCATAGCCCTTCAAAAGGGACTCATTCTGAATGCTGGAATTGTTCAATGTCTCTCTTTCTTTCACTCCCTTCAGTGTCTAGTGTCTCATTGATCTCATAGGGTGAGAGAGCATGTGACAGTAAACGACAATCCCCGATCCCTTCTGAAATATAGGTCAGGTGCCATTCTAGGATCATAGAGAGGACTCTCCAAAGGGAAAAAGGAATGCATGCATGTTCATAGTGAGCCTTCCTTTCTGGGGAGAGGAAAGGAAAGGTTCCCTTCTTCCTGATGGGAGTCCCTTTCCAACATAGATAGAGAAGCCTGAGTCAGGATAAGCCTTCATTAAGGTTTTATCCCTCATCAGGGAGTTGAACAACTTAGAGAGGTTTTCACGGAACCTAGCAGGGGTGGGATGATGGAAATTGATCAGTGCTTTGGCACCCCTCAAAGTTCTAGACCCAGCCTTGAGCTCCCGTGGTCAGTGCTCGTGCATCCCACATTGGTCAGAGTGAATATGAAGGTCTCAGGACCTAAGAATTCACTCTGATCAAGTTGTTCCACATAGCTCCTGCCTCCAGTCATTTCATGACGGTGGAAGTTTTACATGCGGATAACAGACAAAAGTTTGAGGGTACTTTATTCTCAGTTGATGAGTCTACAGCCATTGAAGCTTGGGCTATGGCCAGTATGCAATTTACTAGCTGGATTGATCATTTGTCACAAGTGCAGTGATGAGTGATGCCTGTCAGGAATTGGGTTACATGTCAGCGACACAGTGCAGAAAGTGGGGGATGAAAGTCATTTGTAACAGTTACCGCCTTCCTTTCATCAGCTCTCATCCTCTCCTCATTTGCTCTAATGATGTTTCAGATTTACTCTCTAGACGTTATTTATTATAAGGCGAAAAAGTAGCCCAATAACTAGAATTGCCAAAAGCCCTCATCCTCACAAACGAATTGAAGACAATGATGAAGAAAAATGCACTAGAAGTCATCCGAGACGGGTTTCTTGTCTTATACAGCCAACTATTTCTAATAGGGAAGGTGACTTTAGGACGGAGGCCCCTCAACGATCTCTTTTTTTGAACAAGTTTGTTCTACAAACCCCGCTCAAGATGGAGCCAAGTCTTCAAACTTCAAGGCCTGGACTACTTTTCATTGTGGGCATTGTCCATATTTAACAGGTACTTCTAGCTGTTGTTTCCTCCAAGAGAATTCAGACTGCAAGCTTGGGATGTTAGAAAGTTCTTAGCTCTCTAATACTCACTTCATATGAGCCCTTAGCAAGAGCATCAGACAGGTATCTGATGTTTAAGACCATGTTTTTTCCTTGATCTAGCCTCAGCGAAAAGAGTATGCGGGTTGCATGCCATCTCTTATACCATTAGTTATTCCAAACGGAAGTAGGTCTCGCTAACCTACGTTATGGAGTTTGTGGCTAAGACTCAGAACCCTTCTGTTCACACCCCCAGGTTAGAGTCTTTCTTGATCTCCTTCTTTGACACGATTAGTGATCAGGATGATCTACTTCTCTGTCCCGTAAAGGGGCTATGGCTCTACCCTAATAGAACCCAGCACTTCAGACCAAAGCCTAAGAGGTTTTTCCAAAGCACTGGTAGGGGGAATTGAGCCCTTACTCCACTTCTGGGGTCCCCTCTAGTAGTCCATCTAAAGCAAGAGCTCCTGGAGTAAGAGGAATCGGTTACATCCTAGCCCTCAAGAAGAATGTCCATAGTGCAATTGTTGAAGGCATGAGTTTGGAAGTGCCAGACAACCTCCACCACCCCCTAGCTGTGGGAGTATACCCATGGGTTTTTAGACTATTTCTCCATCTGACCAGTGGTACCTGCTCAATAGGTTATGTGACAAACCTACCTCCCACCAGGACAAAAAACATCTTTTCAAAGATAGCGGCTACAACATAAACCCACGAGTGAAAGTTGAGAATGGCGGGCTATTTTTCCTGTCTTTTTTCCTTCTCTTTGAGGTTTAGCAGTCGGGCCATTATGGAAAAGGACCAAATGATTGATGCAGGTAAGCTACTCAGTGGAGTACCTTTTCCTTTACAATTTTGTTTGTATAGAAGTATCTCCCCCATCTTTCTGCATTAGGGAAAGGATGTATTGAATGTATGCATACCCATTTCTCATATAATGCCTATACGGTACATTCAGACCTTCATATCCTGAAGGGTATAGATTCTTCTTAGACTGTTCACTAGACTTTAGTGGAAGCCTAGTAACACCTGCGACATCCTTATGCGTAGGTAGTTAGAAGGTTGTCTGGAGTCCTGGTTTATCACTCCTGTACATGACCAATGTACCTGCATTTACTGTACCTCGTTAAAAGCTTAGCGGCTGTTCCAGCTTTGCTGAAGTCATACACCTATTAGGGGCTCAGGTTTATATGTTTGGGAAAAATATAAATTCATTAAACAATTTGTGAATTTTAGCTAATGTACAGTACAATGTTGTTACCATTACAGTACAGTTTACAGTTTGTATGTCTATGTTTTATGTGAAGTTTTCATTAATCTTATTTTCTTTTGTTTCAGCATTACTTTTCTTCTCTTAATGCTTGAGAATGCATTAACCCAGAAGCAAGATATAGAGGATGTTTTGGCACAGATTGATAGTCGCGATTTTTGCTGGGTTGATGAAGACTATGAAATTTTAGATGATTGCCAAGCTTGTTCAGGTAAGTTTAGGAAAAAGAGTAATGTATACCATTGGTGTTTAGGTATTTTTAAATATTAAACTTAGCCGGTGAATATATAATAGCTGACGTCTCCGACGGCTCGACAGATTCCAAAAACTCGCGAGCGATCGCCGTGAAGGTTGCGGGTGTGACCACCAGCGCCGACTATCGGCCAGATACCGCATATACTTGTCAATTTCTCCAGTTCTTCTCTGTCGGTCTTGTCGACAAGTTGGTTCCGCTCGCTTTATGACCTCGAGTTTTTGACCGAATTGGTGAAGTACTTGGTTTTGGTTTTATTGCTTTCGCCGTGTTGGATTATTCAATACTATCTTCAAAAGAAATGCTTTTGAAAGGAGAGGAAAAGTGTTTTGCCCTTGCTTTTTTTTTAATCTCTGGTTTTTCCATAGAGAAAAGATGGCCGACCCTTCCCTCAGTGTACGGAAGTGTGTTAAAGGCTTTTAGTAATTATTTTATCACTTTATAAATTATTGTTGATATTTATAGATTTACCTCTATATATTTTATATCTCACCCGCCTTTATTAGGCCTCTTCAATTAGCTTTCCATTTATACTAAACATCAAGATAAATTTTATGTTTTTGTTTATATGCGGCCTTTACTTATTCTTTGTAGGCGGTCCTAACTTGGAAAACGAAGTTAAACAACGTTGAGCCCATTCAACTTTTATTTCTGTTTAGTTTAAAACAGTTGCTCTGTAAGAGTGATGAGATGAATATTTTTTAGAAAATATTTTAAGAAATATATTCTTTGAATAGTCTTCGTGCTGTTTTTTCAAAGATGAACTAACGTTTGGTTTATTTATGCTACGCAGTTTGCGCTCTATCGTTACGATAAAGAGAGAATCACGGTTTCACTTTGCAGAAAGAGTAAATCGATTTTGACGTTTTGTTCATTCTTCTTTCAAACTGAAGTGTTTTAGATACTAATTTAAAGGAACTTGTTAATTTTCATTTTCTTAGTCCTTTCAGTTTTTCCTTTAGTCAAATAACCTGTTATTGACGAAGGGTGAGTGGGCCATTCTCTTGTGAGTGACAAGAGAGAGAGAGAGAGAGAGAGAAAGAGAGAACGATCCGATCTTTATTCTCGTCCCAAGTCTCTGTACAAGGAGTTTGGGAGCGAGTAACGTTGTTCTCGATTCAGTTTTTTACTCTCGTCCCAAGTCTCTGTACAGGGAGAGAGGATAAAACGTTTAGTTTTTATTCTCGTCCCAAGGCACTGTACGGTGAGAGATTGAAAACGTAGTCCTTAGTGAACTAGTGTTTAGTCTCCTCCCCAGTCACTGATCTTTTTAACTTTATATATTTCCGTTTTATTCGATATATATGTATATGTTTATTGATTTTTGCATGTGTGTTTCATTTTGTACTAATGTGCTTACATTATACGACTCATTTCGCAATTCTAACCTTTTGATTTAAGGGAGGATTGTGTGCTTTAGGTAGAAATCAGTTTTATTCATGTGTAATGTGAAATTATTAAAAAATGTGATATCAATGAAGTAAGTGCAAAAAACATGTTCTGTGTTGCGGAGGGTTCGTTTGTTCGTGCTTGTCACTTGCCTAGTCCGAGACCTCTTTCAGGCTCCCCTGCACCAGGGAGAAGGAATGTCGTAGGACCTAAGGGAGTGAGGAGTGTAAACCAACGAACAGACGTTCCCTCAAAGGTATCAGACGTTGCTCGGCAAGCACGTCCTTGCCATAAGACAGGAGAGACGAAGTTTCTCCTCGTCTTCCGATGATTCTTCTCTTTAAAAGCCTGGGCGTAAAGTTTCGAGATGGTTGAAACGTTTATTAGTTCCTTCAGAACAAGTTCAACGTCCTAAATAAGAGTCCCGTTCATAGCGATGACGTTCATGTACAGACGTTTCTGCCACAGACTCGACGTGACGTTGAGCGGTAGACACCGTAGACACAACGTGACATCGAGTGTCAGTCACCGTAGTCTCGATATAGCTTCGATCAGCAGTCACTGCTGTTTACTACGTGACGTTTGAACGTCAGCCACCGCAGTCACAGGTTGATCCGAAGTTAAGTGTTTTGCAAGATATGCTGTTAAAGCTTTCTTCTTCAATAGAAGCTTTCGATCCTGTTCCTGTGCGAAAGGATCCTTTGCTTTTTGTACGTCACGGTTCTGGGATACGTGATTCGGGTCTTCAACCTTCTAGACGAGCTTTGTTACGCCACGCTGACGTTATCCCTAGTGACAGCTTTGCTGTTAAGCGAGATGCGGAGCATAAATCTCGATGTAACTTTGATCGCTTTGAACGTCAGCCACCGCAGTCACAGCGTGACGTTGAGATGCAGACACCGCAGACACGACGTGACGTTGAGCGGTAGACACCGTAGACATGACGTGACGTCGAGGGTCAGTCATCGTAGTCACGATATAGCATCGAACAGCAGTCACCGCTGTTACTACGGGACGTTTGAACGTCAGTTACTTCTGTCACAACGTGTAGTAGAATAACATTCTCTGCAGTCACAACGTGACATCGACCCTCCAACTTTAACTTCTGTTCATATACAAGTTGATGTAGCCTGTCAGGCTTTTCCTTCACGTCATTCTGAATATAAATCTCCTTCTCGCAAGACTTTAGATTTATCAGATGATGTGCCTTCTGAAGAAGTTGATGACCCCCTTTCAACTAATGTACCTTTGGGGAGTCATTCAGAAGAGGAGTAACCTAGGGTGGTCCAACAATCCCTTGTATTTTAATTATGAATTTCTTTAGTGAAATTTTGTCCTACTCGTTTTGTAACGGCTGCTCCGCCGTCTGAGTTTACTCTTGGCATGACTTTCTTCGACTCCTACTTTTACGAAGTCAGTTCTCTCTTGTTCTTCCAAGAGGGCCATGCTCTTACTGGGAGATTGGTTGGAATCCAGGAGAAGTTTAGGAAAGTCTGCTTTTGCTTTTCCTCCCTCTTAATTAGCTTCTCGCTCGGGCATCTGGTGTGACACAGGAGAAGCTCGAGGAGAAGTTCTCGGCTTGGGAGTACCTGCCTCTGCCCAGGGAGACTTCTTAAGCCTTGTGGACTCTCCTCGTCGTCTAGCCATGAGACGCTCCAAGATTTTATGGTCGGCTTCAGAGCTAGACCATCTCCTGTTGGGAGTTTTTTTTTCGAGCGTTTGAAGTTTTTATTAGTTGGATTGGTCCCTGGGAGCCTTAAGTAAGAAGGTCTCTCCAGCTGTCAATGTATTGCTGTACAATTATGTCATGCATGAACAAGGCTATCAGGGATGGCTCCAATGATCTGGCAGCCACGTTCACTGCAGGAACAAGGCTATCAGGGATGGCTCCAATGATCTGGCAGCCACGTTCACTGCAGGAGTACTTAAGATGTAAGTGCGCTCAATGTGTTCATTGTCAAGACAAACTTCACGATGAAGACTACCAAATCTGTCTTGGCAGCAGTAAGGGAAGGCGACTGGATGGTCTCTCTCGACCTTCAGGATGCTTACTTCCACATCCCGATTCATCCAAACTTTCAACAACATCTGAGGTTTGTGGACGGGAAAGTAATGTACCAATTTCGAGCACTGTACTTCGGCCTCATTCCTGCTCCTCTTGTTTTTACAAGGCCCTTGCAAAATGTAGCAAGCTTTCTACATTTTTTGAGGATTCAGAGCCTCCCTTTATTTTGACGACTGGCTAATCAGGGCGTCGTCATTAAATCACTGTCTGGAGAGCCTCTAATGGACATTAGACCTAACCAAGGAGCTAGGTCTCATAGTGAACGTAGAGAAGTCGTAACTTACAGTACCCCATCCCAGACTATTCTTTATTTGGGAATGGAGATACAGTGTCTGATTTTTCGGGCCTTTTCGTCTCCCACAAGAATGGAACAAGCTCTGTTAAAAGTCCTTCGCTTGCAAGAGAAAAACAGTTGCTTTGTAAGAGTTTGAACTAGCCTAATGGGAACTCTTTGATTGCTGGAGTAGTTTATCTCTCTGGGGAGACTCAACCTTTGCCCTCTCCAATTTCACCTAAACCATTGGAACAAGGAGAAGGGCGTAGAGAGTATCTCTTTCCCAATCTCCAACTCAGTCTAGACATGTCTGACTTGGTGGGACAGCAACATCAGACTTCGAGGTCTTTCTCTTGCGATCAAGAATCCAAACCATGTGTTGTATTCAGATGCATCGGATTTGGGTTAGGGAGCTCCACAGGACAGTGGAATGCTCGGGTCTTTGGTCCACGGATCAGAAGGAACTCCATTTAAGGCAAGTAACATCCCTCCTTTGGCGAGATTTGTGCAAGGAAAAATGAATGTCTTGGCGGACTGCCTCAGCAGAAGAGGACAAGTCATCTCCATGGAGTGGACGTTGCACAAGACTGTGTGCGAGAAGCTATGGATGACATGGGGTCAACCCACCATAGATCTTTTTGCGACTTCACTGACAAAGAGGCTCTCGACTTACTGCTTTCCAGTTCCAGATCCAGAGGCAGCCCACATAGACGCTTTCCTGCTGGACTGGTCTCACCTGGACGTTTATGCCTTTCCACCTTTCAAGATCCTAAACAAGGTGCTGCAGAAGTTCACCTCTCACGAAGGGACCAGGTTGACATTGGTTGCTCCACGCTGGCCCGCGAGAGAGTGGTTCACAGAGGTACTTCTATGGCTGGTAGACGTTCCAAGAAGTCTGCCGTTGCGGATGGATCTCTTGCGACAGCCTCACGTAAAGAGATTTCATCAAAGCCTCCCCACGCTTCGTCTAACTGCCTTCAGACTATCGAAAGACTCTCTTGAGCTCGAGGGTTTTCGAAGGAGGCAGCTAGAGCGATCGCGAGGGCTAGAAGATCCTCTACCATCAGGATCTATCAGTCGAAATGGGAGGTATTTAGAGACTGGTGCAAGTCCTCCTCTATTTCCTCTTCCAAGTGCCTCTGTAGCGCAGATTGCGGATTTTCTGCTTTATCTGAGAAACGGTCGCTCCCTCTCTGCATCCACCATTAAAGGCTACAGAAGCATGTTAGCTTCTGTTTTCAGGCATAGGGGTTTGGATCTTTCTAATAACAAAGATCTCCAAGACCTGCTTAAGTCTTTCGAGACTTCCAAGGAGCGTCATATTTCGACTCCTGCTTGGAACTTGGACGTGGTCCTACGGTTCCTTATGTTAAACAGGTTTGAACCATTAAATTCAGCCTCCCTGAAGGATCTTACCCTCAAGACACTTTTTTTTGGTGTGCTGGGCTTCGGCTAAAAGGGTTAGTGAGATACATGCTTTTAGCAAGAACATCGGCTTCTCCACTAATAAAGCAGTATGCGCTCTTCAACTTGGTTTTTTGGCCAAGAATGGACTTCCGTCTCGTCCTTGGCCTAAATCATTTGATATCCCCAGTCTTTCTGAGATTGTGGGGAATGAAGTTGAAAGAGTGCTGTGCCCCGTTAGAGCTCTTAAATTCTATTTATCCAGAGCTAAACCGCTACGAGGTTGTTCAGAGGCTTTATGGTGCTCCGTTAAGAAGCCCTCTTTGCCCATGTCTAAGAATGCGTGGTCTTATTTTATTAGACTTGATTCGGGAGGCACACTCTCATTTAAGTGAGAAGGATCGTAATTTACTTAAATTCAAGGCTCATGAAGTCAGAGCGATAGCAACTTCAGTAGCGTTTAAGCAAAATAGATCCATTAAAAGTATTATGGACGCGACCTTTTGGAGAGGCAAGTCGGTATTGGCTTCATATTACTTGAAAGATGTCCAGACTCTTTATGAGGACTGCTACACACTGGGACCATTCGTAGCAGCGAGTGCAGTAGTGGGTGAAGGCTCTACCACTACATTCCCTTAATCCAAATATCCTTTTAATCTACTCTTGAAATTTTTAATCTTATTTTGGGTTGTACAGGAGACTAAGAAGTCTTTCGCAATCTTTTTGATTTGGCGGGTGGTCATAATGTTGTTTCTTGAGAGCGCCCAGATTAAGGGTATTGATGAGGTCCTGTTATAGGGGTGTTCGCCCTGGATATAACAGCTCCTGGGAGTCTTTCAGCATCCTGAGAGGATGGCTGGGCTTCGTGAGGAAAGCAGACTAATGAGGCAAAGTAATCATCAGAGTCAGCTTCCTTACCAGGTACCTATACTTAAGTTGGTTTTTTATGAAATAATTGTCAAAAAACTCTTGAGCATATACGCCTTTATTGTATTAATACTGGTCTCTACCCACCACCATGGGTGTGAATCAGCTATTATATATTCACCGGCTAAGTTTAATATTTAAAAATGATATTTTGATTATAAAATAAATTTTTGAATATACTTACCCGGTGAATATATAAATTAAAGGCCCTCCCTTCCTCCCCGATAGAGACCCAGCGGACTGAGAAGAACTGGTTTGGTTGAGAAGTATATGCGGTATCTGGCCGATAGTCGGCGCTGGTGGTCACACCCGCAACCTTCACGGCGATCGCTCGCGAGTTTTTGGAATCTGTCGAGCCGTCGGAGACGTCAGCTATTATATATTCACCGGATAAGTATATTCAAAAATTTATTTTATAATCAAAATATCATTTTAAATATGCAATCGTATTTGATATATTTTTATATAGATGATTTGTCGCTACACAAATACAAATCATTGTCCTTTGATGGGAGTCTGACTTTGGTGCTGCTGAAAAAGCCATCAAAACTCCTTAATAAGGTATTCATAACTAATGATAGATGGTGTGGGGAAAGCCATGAACCTGACTGTACTTTCGACCATGGTTTGTGAGGTGTCTTGTATGCTATTCTCCACACTTTATTAGGTCCGAGATCAGCTTTCTCGGGATTTTAGTCAGCCAGTTTGAATAAAGGGACTTCCTCTCACTTAAGGATGAGTCTCCTAATCAAAGGACGAAGGTTTGCTTGTTCCGACATTCCATACAAATCCTTTCACTCTTTATAGGGAATATAATTTCTGCAAATTTTAGTGAGGTATAACTACCTACTTCTAGTTAGCTGGGGGTAATAACGGCCATTCTCCTCACACACGCCTGTGCTATACCGTCACTTTTGCTTTTGACTCGATGGAGTGCAGACAGTCTCTCTCTACCATTTACAACTGGCTTTGACTTTTGCTCTTTCAAAGAGCTTTTGTGTTTCAGGATCTCGTCTTGCATGGTTGTCTCGGCCGTGAAGGACTCCAATGGGGCACTTTCATGTTGGCTACTGAGACTGATCCCCATTCCCTTTGTCCAGCTTGCAAGATGCCCTTCGTATCGAGTGTCGGGAGTAGCCATCCTCCCAGTGGGTGAAGTTTGGTAGACAACAAAGGGAGAAGTCCGAAGGGATTCTTCTCCTTTGGGGTTTTCCTTGAAGGGGAAGAAGTCCTAGCTTTTTTTTTTTTCTCCGTCAGCTCAATCCTGCCACTCTGACTACTCGTTCTTTCTCCTCTGGAGGACGGTCGAGTAAGAGTGATGGCTGCTTGACCCCTGGACAACCCTTAGGTGTGGACAATGTCGCTTCCCTTTGTGAAGCAACTGCGTCCACCATAGGGGGAGTCTCTATCGTTGCCCCTGCAATCACACTTAACCGCATGCCATCCTCATACTTCTTGATTATCTCAAGCTTCGTCTCCATAGAAAGCTTCCTCCTCTACTTTCCCTACACTCCAGCAAAATTTTTGGGACCTGTGGTTAATAACAAACAAGTTGAATAACGCAACCTGATAGAGTACGGTAACTAAAAGCACGGAAACGAAATTACCAACACAAATTCTACGTGAACAATAGCGCTGCTGAAACGAAATGGTCGAGGAATGCCGATGGGATAGATGCTGACCAATAGGAGAGCAGAGTCTTATGGCGGTAACTAACATCAGAGTAGGGAGATAACCAATAGGAGCGCGGGAGAATGGTGGCCAGTTTACAGTTTGGCGGTGCACAAATTTTATAATTAGTCTCAGCAGGCAGGGAAATCTCGTACTGTACCTCGTTTCATATCAAGAAATTTTTTCTCAATATGAGTCGGAAAAATCTTTACACCTCGTTTCGCATCATGAAGTTTTTGTATGCAGAAGCTTTCATTCCAAGAGGTATCTCTGTACAGGTATAGAAGTAATACTTGCTGCGTCCCCAATACCTTTTGCGAGGGGGGATCGTGTAATGTTTAAGATACTCACAGAAAATTCCTACTGAGAGAACTCTTACCTAGACCAGTCACAGTGCTAGCATCACAAGCACATAGCTTGTGTAGGTTGCTAGTTGTGTATAGCACAATATTTTAGCGAGGTACTAAGATTTCTACCAGTTACGCTCTAAGTTCGTATGTAGATAACCCTGGGTCAATGCTAAAATGCCAGTTGGTATGGACTTTCATCCTCCTTAAGGTTAAGTCATCCTTATGAATAGCGAGAGGTTGTATTAGTGACGGAACAAAGGACAATTTTGGAAGTAATTTGCATTTTTCGTAAAGATACAAATCTGGAGCTATTTATATATATTGGCTCACACCACCTGTCCCCCAAGAAGTCCTACTTGCAAGTAAAGTGGGTGCTCAACACAGGTATGTGAGTGAGTGGGATAGCCATCTTTCTCCCACCCCCTCCCACTAACTAGCGGGATGGGTGGTTAACTCTCGCTAAAAGTCTTTCAGCTTCACCGAAAGTAATATCCCTATAAATAGCTCCAGATTTGTATTGTTAGGAAAACTACAAATTACTTCTAAATTTGTTGATTAGGTTTTTCTGAGTGGAAAAACTCAAGGCTTTATTTATTATATGATATAAGACTTGTTTTAAATGGAGGATACTGGGTATGGATTTGGTATCCAACTTGAAAACTCGACTTGAGAGATTATGGATTTGCTTTGGGTTTTGGATTGGGTACCTTCTGAAATAATCTTGAGTGGATGATAAGTTTATCAATCTAGATTGTTACTTTTCCATTTCTTTCCTTCACTATCCCACCTCCATCAGTATTAATCAGCAAAATGAACATCAGGGAGTTTCTTAGAAATAACAAAATTTTAAAGATAGAATTTATTATTCTTATAATCACTTCATGTTCATATGCATGCCCCCGCCTCCCCTATGGCTCAGTGATGTTAAAGACATGATCAGATCTGACTTTGAGAAGTGAATAGTAGATGGTTACCATCAATCACTATATGGCATGGTGGTTCTGAGAGGGGAAGGCATTTTGGCAAGGGGAGGGAATGGGAAGTTTTTATTTTGGGGTAGATGTTAACCCTTTTACCCCCAATGGACGTACTGGTACGTTTCACAAAGGTCATACCTTTACCCCCATGGACGCACCGGTACGTCCTTGCAAAATCTGCTATTTACATTTTTTTTTGCATATTTTTGATAATTTTTTGAGATACTTCAGGTATTTTCCAAGAGAATGAGACCAACCTGACCTCTCTATGACAAAAATTAAGGCTGTTAGAGCAATTTAAAAAAAAACATACTGCAAAATATGCTTGAAAAAAAAGTAACCCCTGAGGGTTAAGGGTTGGAAAGTTTCAAATAGCCTGGGGGTAAAAGGGTTAACACCGCTTCAAGTAGAAGCAATATGAACTTCAGGCAAGTATAGAAATAATAGATTTTATCATTAGAATTGTGTTCACTTTAATAATTATAATTTTTACTACTTGCAGTTCCTGAGAAAACTTATGTGGCACCAGCTGTTTGTCAGATAACTGGGTATAGACAAAAGTTACGCTGTTATTTTACGGGTGAAGCATATCAGAGGTAAAGAATCTTTTTCATATTGTTTCCTATTCTTTTTCCTTATGTTTTTAAGAATCTGTAATTGATCCATACCTGAGTTCATTTTGTATTTCTTTTTAAGGAAGACACTTGGTAATTCAACCCAACAACTGAGTTACACATTACCTTTAGGAAATACTTAGTAATACAGTAGACAATTATTTTTTCAAACAGATAATTACTGTACTGATTTTGTGTTAGTAGTACTGTTAAGGTTAATGTAGAGGGAATGACCATAGTTGATACATTATAGGGTCAGGATCTTTTGACTTTTATAGTAATGCAAGTCCAGTCATATATATATATATATATATATATATATATATATATATATATATATATATATATATATATATATATATATATATATAGTAATTGTATACATATGTATGTGTATAAATAATGTATATATATATATATATATATATATATATATATATATATATATATATATATATATATATATATATATATATATATATATATATATATATATATATATATATACAGTGAACCCTCGTTTATCGCGGTAGATAGGTTCCAGTCGCGGCCGCGATAGGTGAAAATCCGCGAAGTAGTGACACCATATTTACCTATTTATTCAACATGTATATTCAGACTTTTAAAACCTTCCCTTGTACGTAGTACTGTTAACAAACTACCCTTTAATGTACAGAACACTTAATGCATGTACTACAGTACCCTAAACTAAAACAGGCACAAATATTAAAGGTGATTTTATATCATGCATTTCCTAAACATGCTAAAAAGCACGATAAAAAATGGCAACCAATGTTTTGTTTACATTTATCTCTGATCATAATGTAGAAACAAACTGGAGGTAGAGCTTTGCTTATTACCCAGACATATTTCCCATACTTTTCCCTTAGAACTACATCACATCTTCCTACTTTATATATATATATATATATATATATATATATATATATATATATATATATATATATATATATATATATATATATATATATATATATATATATATATATATATATATATATTTATATGTATACACATATACATACCTACATATATACATAAATACATGCATACATATATATATATATATATATATATATGTATATATATATATATATATATATATATATATATATATATATATATATATATATACATATATATATATATATATATATATATATTACTGTATATATATGGGTTATGGAAAAAATCCGCGAAGTGGTGAATTCGCGATGGTCGAACCGCGAAGTAGCGAGGGTTCACTGTATATATATATATATATATATATATATATATATATATATATATATATATATATATATATATATAGTAATTGTATACATATGTATGTGTATAAATAATATATATATATATATATATATATATATATATATATATATATATATATATATATATGTATATATATACATATACACTGTATATCTTTTTATTGTTATAAATCTCCCTTGATGTTCATATTGCTTTGTCCCCAAAACTGACTCAATATTTACGTTACCCCCCAAAAAACTAAAAATTTCTTGTCTTCTCTTCAAGAGACCACACCTCTTTCGCACCAAGGTGACATCTGTTGGTTAATATCAACCTAAATCAGTCTTTTCCATTACGTAATATCACACTTTTTTTATTACATTTAGTCCTTAATATAATTTGAAAACCATAGATTTTCTATTTAATAGTGTTCACTTAATGTAACATATCCACCTTGTCCAGTTTCTGAAATTAGTAGCTGAGAACTGAAGTAGAATTTAACTAAATGTTTACAAGGTATTTATTATCAACCATTTGATAGCGGTTATTTGAAGTTTCCCTATGGATAAATTCAGTGTTTCCTTTGTTGTATTTATAATGTTCAACTATTTATTGGGGATGTCTTCTGGAATTGCTATGTATGTAGGTGAGAGTAGATCACTCGTCTGCAAAGGCGTTTATTTTTTTTTTTTGTTTCATTTTGAAGAAGGTTGTTACCTGCCCTCTTTGAAGTTTGACCACGCTGAGTAGTCATACTTGAATAATTTACATTATCTGTACTCTTTTACTAATTTTGCTTTGAGTTTACTTCAGGGGAGTCTAGAGAAATAGAATAAATCTTCTCTTAACGCATCGTTTGCTATTTTATGACGCAACTTCGAGCTTCAAACCCAGGTGTTTAAGATAGTGCCCAGAGATAAAATGGGGAGGGTTATTAGGTTTTCATTATCACCCATCTGTTAGCCTTAATAATGGTGTGAATATTTTATGGTTTTGGTGGTGTAGAAAGAGAATTTTCTGATTGAAAATTTTCAGTGTTAGGACACTTAATAGAGTGCTGCTACAACACTGAATTTTTGTAGGAATCTGTCTTTGGAAAGAGTTTTATCTGCAGATAAGGTCTTAAAAAATTGGTATTTGCTTAACATTATCTTAAAGATTCTTGGTTCTCTTATAAAGGTTACTGGCCTTTAGTTACCATATTATTATTATTATTATTATTATTATTATTATTATTATTATTATTATTATTATTATTATTATTATTATTATTATTATTATTATTATTACTTGTTAAGCTACAACCCTAGGTGAAAAAACAGGATGCTATAAGCCCAAGGGGCTCCAACTGGGAAAAAAGCCCAGTGAAGAAAGAAAACAAGGAAAATTAAATATTTTAAGAACAGTAACAATATTGAAATAAATATTAATTTATAAACTATAAAAACTTGAACAAAACAAGAGGAAGAGAAATAAAATAGAATAGTGTCCCTAAGTGTACCTTCAAGCTTGAGAATTCTAACCCAAGACAGTGGAAGACCATAGCACAGACTAGAGAACAATGGTTTGATTTTGGAGTGTCCTTCTACTAGGAGAGCTCCTTACCATAGCTAAAGAGTCTCCTCTACCCTTACCAAGAGGAAAGTAGTTGATGTGGATATTTTTTAATAAAAGTGGGTTTTCTTTTAGTTTTGATAATGGATAAATTTATATTTTTTTTAGTAAAAGTTTTTTTTTTTTCTAGTTTTAGTAATGAATTACTTTAATTAGTCTGAGGAATTAAGAATAGCCTTACTTACAACAGATAAGTACCAAGGCACTATACTAAGAGGTGAGTCTGGTGTAAAAAAGGATATTGTCTCTTATGACTTTCAATATCATCTCTTTCCATCATGACCCATCTCCACCAGAGTGTTAAGAGTCAGCAATACGAACATAAGAGGAGGTCCGTAGAAGTAAATTGAATTCTAATGATAAAATTTGCTATTTCATTACTTGTCTAAAGTTCATATACATGTCCACCCTCTTCCTCACTGACTAATGAGGTCAAGAGGAAAGGATATTAGTTTTGATGTTGAGATTGATTTAGGTTGGCACCAAACCCCGGATGTCACCTTGGGGGGCCATACCTCTTGAAGGGAAGAAAACTGGATTTTTTTTTTCTCTCTCTCCAATGTCAATATTATAAAAAGTTATAAATAATATTAAAATTCTATTTTTCTTACTTCCAGCTGTGATTTGTTCATTTGGCAAGAAGAGTTACATTTTTGGATATTTGAAAGTGTGTTTGCTACGTTTGGAGTTATTGCTGGTCTCTCAAGAGCTTTGATTCATCAGAAGCTTCACTTTCAGTCATATAATCAAGAAATTTCACCTTGATTTCAAGTAAGCTTTCTAAAAGTTATATAAAAGAAATCTGCCATAGGAAAAGTCTATATGCTTATATAGTTTTCTTTGTTTTCCCAAGTTTGCTATGAAGTGTATGCAGGGCTATTTTAGCAATTTTTATTGTTTTATTATGATTGCAAACATGGAATGCTATATATATTATGTGTGAAATATAAATTTTCAATATTAATCTTACCCGGTGATCATGTAGCTGCAGCTCTGCTGCCCGACAGAAAAAACCTACGGGCGGGATACGCCAGCGATCGCTATACAGGTGGGGGTGTACAACAACAGCGCTATCTGTCGAGTAGGTACTCAAGTACTTCTTGTCAACAAAGAACCAATTTTCTCTCTGTCGTGCCACCGGCAAGACCTACTTGATACGCTGTTGTTTCTGGAGTTGATTTTCACGCTATTTGGTGATGTATTCTCTCTAGTTATTAGCTTTCGCTGTACAGAAGTTATCATCAATACTTTATCAAGCTTTCATTGATTAGATTTTGGATTATTTGTTGACGACTTGGATAGATTTTGGATTTCCCCCTTTGACTAATTCAAGATGTCTGACCCTACTCAAGTCCCCAAGTACAGGCAGTGTAGCGCTAGGGACTGTTCTAGGCGTCTTCCGAAGGCCTCTATAGATCCTCACACCGTTTGTTCCAATTGTAGGGGTAAAGCCTGTCAATTGGAAGATCGATGTGAGGAATGCGCTGGGCTTTCGGAATTCGATTTTCAAGAATTCCTTAAGAATGCACGTAGGCTAGAGAAGGATAGGATCAGGAGGAGTTCGTCTCGCTCTTTTGATTTTTCCTCTCCCCATGCCCCACAACCTATTCCTTCCCCTGTAGTGGTTACACCCGACCCTTCTACTAGCTCTCTTCAACCCTCGATGGCGGATATGATGCGTGCCATTCAGGCTCTTGGTGACAGAGTTGAGTCATTAGCGAATGACCGCAATCAACTCTTGGCTGACGTCAAAGAGTTGAAGGAGAAAAGTGCAGTGGGAAGTGTAGTGAGTGCAAGTGAAGTGAAAAGTGTCAGTGTTACGCATGAGGGTGCGTCTGTTCGTGCCTGTCGTCCTCCCAGTCCGGGACCTCTTGCAAGCTCCCAAGCACAGGGGAGAAGCAATGTCGTACGACCAAAGGGTTCGACAGGCCTTGATCAGCGTACAGACGTACCCTCAGTGGTTGTGGACGTATCTTGCAGAGATCGTCCCACCCACAAACAGACGAGTGAGCCCATTCATTCCTCGTCTGCGGAAGAAGTTTCTCGTCAGAAACGCTGGACCAAGGTCTCACGACCTCTCAAGCGCAAGGTCCCTTCCAAGCGAGTCCAACGGCCCAGGTGTAGCCACTGGGTCAGTTCGGACTCGCCGCAGTCTTCCGAAGACTGCACACCTCCCAAGAGAGGTAGAGTGGTTCCGCAGCAGGCAATCACTCCGTCTGTTACCGCACCAACCGCTGTAGACCCTAAGTGGTCTTTGCTGCAGTCTATGCAGACTCAGCTAGCTTCCTTCATGCAGGAGTATCGTGCTGAGAAGGTTGACGCTGCACCCGTTAACCTACAACCTGCCACGGTTGTGCGCTCAGCTGACACTGCGGCTGCCTGCTCCCACACTCCGGCTGTGAGAGCTCCACCACCGATGCGCAGTCGACCCTGCCAGATGCATGTTGACGTTAGCCGACGTGCGGCACCCTCCGTTGACATGCGTGAGCTACCGCATCAGCAGTGGGAAGGTGCAGTCAAGCTGCCGTGTTTTGACGCAATGCGGCAGTCTCCGCAACCCACGGCAGTCCCCACCACGCACCACCACTCCGCTTTTGTTGTTGCCAGCTCTCAGACTGACCAGCAGCGGCATGATGTTGGATCCAGTGCAGCTACGCATGCACCCGTGCTGCCGGATTCAGCCGTTCAGCTTTCTTCTCCTCCTTTGCCGCTTCCTCCTCAGCATTCAGATGAAGGAATCTCTGATGACGACGAAGCTGCGCATTTGGACGATCAACACTCCGACATAGATGAACCCAAGACTACGCCTCCCTCCTTAGACTTTAGGAAAGTCCTTGCCCTGTTTAAGGAGTTGTATCCGGAGCAGTTTGTGTCTGCAGCTCCACGCTCACCTCCCTCTGAGTTCGCTTTAGGCATGCAGTCAGCAGCTCCTGCCTTTACGAAGCTCGTACTCGCTCGCTCGTCCAAGAGAGCTTTAAGGGTACTGGGAGAGTGGCTGCAGGCCAAGAAGCAACTTGGGAAGACAACCTTCTTGTTTCCCCCGGCCAAGCTTGCTTCCAGATCTAGCGTTTGGTATGCCACAGGAGAGGTTCTAGGCTTGGGAGTTCCTGCCTCTGCCCAGGGCAACTTCTCAAGTCTGGTAGACTCTCCCCGCAGACTGGCTATGAGACGGTCCAAGATTTGCTGGACTTCTTCGGACATGGACCATCTTTTGAAGGGAGTTTTCCGTGTGTTTGAGATCTTCAACTTCCTGGACTGGTGTTTGGGAGCGTTGAGCAGAAAGACCTCCCCTTCGGATAAGGACTCTGCCATACTCATCATGTCCTGCATGGACAAAGCCATTCGGGATGGGTCTGGCGAGCTTGCGGCTTCTTTCGTGTCTGGAGTTCTTAAGAAGCGAGATCACCTTTGCTCCTTCTTGTCGGCGGGAGTCACACCATGTCAGAAGTCAGAGCTGATGTTTGCTCCGCTATCCAAGTGTCTCTTTCCTGAAGAGCTGATCAAGGGGATTGCCGCCTCGTTGATCCAGAAAGACACCCATGACCTGGTGGTGTCATCCGCACGTAAAGTCACAGCTTTACCTTCCGTGCCTAGACCTAGGATGGACACACCAGCGTCTAGGTTCATTCCGCCCTTTCGTGGCAGAACCTCCAGCAGAGGAGGTACCCGTGCCGATAGTCAACGTGGCAAAAAGAAGAAGGGTTCCAAGTCCTCAAAAGGCAGAGTCTGACTGCCATCTTCTCCAGACAGCAGTGGGAGCCAGGCTCAAGAACTACTGGCAGGCCTGGGAGAACAGGGGTGCAGACGCACAGTCTGTGAAGTTACTCAGAGAGGGGTACAGGATTCCATTCTTGCGCAAGCCCCCTCCAGCAACAACTCCCATCGACCTCTCTCCCAGGTACAGAGAGGAGGACAAGAGGCTAGCTTTACAGCAAGAGGTGTCTCTCTTGCTACAAAAGGGAGCGGTAGTCATAGTCCGGGACCATCAATCCCCGGGCTTCTACAACCGTCTCTTCTTAGTAGCGAAGAAGACAGGAGGGTGGAGACCGGTGCTAGACGTCAGTGCTCTAAATGTCTTTGTCACCAAGCAGACGTTCACCATGGAGACGACGAAGTCGGTTCTAGCATCGGTCAGGAAGGAAGACTGGATGGTCTCGTTAGACCTAAAGGACGCGTACTTTCACGTCCCCATCCACCCAGATTCCCAACCTTTCCTAAGGTTCGTCTTTGGGAAGGTGGTTTACCAGTTCCAAGCCCTGTGCTTTGGCCTAAGCACGGCACCTCTAGTGTTTACCAAACTGATGAGGAATATTGCCAAATTCCTGCATTTAGCAGACATCAGAGCCTCCCTCTATTTGGACGACTGGCTTTTAAGAGCTGCGTCAAGTCGTCGCTGTCTGGAGAATCTCAAATGGACTATGGATCTGACCAAGGAATTGGGTCTCCTGGTCAATATAGAAAAGTCCCAACTCGTCCCATCCCAAACTATAGTCTATCTAGGTATGGAGATTCAGAGTCAAGCTTTTCGGGCTTTTCCGTCGGCCCCCAGAATCAGTCAAGCCCAAGAATGCATCCAGAGCATGCTGAAAAGGAACCGATGTTCAGTCAGACAGTGGATGAGTCTAATAGGGACGCTTTCATCGCTGGACCAGTTCATCGCGTTAGGGAGACTCCACCTCCGACCCCTTCAGTATCACCTAGCTGCTCACTGGAGAAAGGACATGACGCTAGAAGCGGTCTCAGTTCCTATCTCCGAGAAGATGAAGTCTGCACTGACTTGGTGGAAGAACAACATTCTTCTCAGGGAAGGTCTACCACTGGCTGTTCAGACCCCCGACCACCTTCTCTTCTCGGACGCATCGGACACGGGCTGGGGTGCGACACTGGACGGTCGGGAATGCTCGGGCACGTGGAATCCGGATCAAAGAGCACTACACATCAACTGCAAGGAGCTACTGGCAGTTCATCTGGCCTTGAGAAGCTTCAAGTCCCTCCTTCTAGGCAAGGTGGTGGAGGTGAACTCCGACAACACTACAGCCTTGGCGTACATCTCCAAGCAAGGAGGGACTCATTCGATGACGTTGTTCGAGATCGCAAGGGACCTCCTCACCTGGTCAAGAGATCGAAACATATCGCTTGTAACGAGGTTCATTCAAGGCGACATGAATGTCATGGCAGACCGCCTCAGCCGGAAGGGTCAGATCATCCCTACAGAATGGACCCTTCACAAGAATGTTTGCAACAGACTATGGACCCTGTGGGGTCAGCCCACCATAGATCTGTTCGCTACCTCGATGACCAAGAGGCTCCCAAATTATTGCTCACCGATTCCGGACCCAGCAGCAGTTCACGTAGATGCCTTTCTTCTGGATTGGTCCCATCTAGACCTTTATGCGTTCCCCCCGTTCAAGATTGTCAACAAGGTACTGCAGAAGTTCGCCTCTCACGAAGGGACAAGGTTGACGTTGGTTGCTCCCCTCTGGCCCGCGAGAGAATGGTTCACCGAGGTACTGCAATGGCTAGTAGACGTTCCCAGGACTCTTCCTCTAAGAGTGGACCTTCTGCGTCAGCCGCACGTAAAGAAGGTACACCCAAGCCTCCACGCTCTTCGTCTGACTGCCTTCAGACTATCGAAAGACTCTCAAGAGCTAGAGGCTTTTCGAAGGAGGCAGCCAGAGCGATTGCCAGAGCAAGGAGGACATCCACTCTCAAGGTCTACCAGTCAAAATGGGAAGTCTTCCGAAGCTGGTGCAAGGTGAATTCAGTATCCTCAACCAGTACCTCTGTAACGCAGATAGCTGACTTCCTTTTACACCTAAGGAAGGAAAGATCCCTTTCAGCTCCTACGATCAAAGGTTACAGAAGCATGTTGGCAGCAGTCTTCCGCCACAGAGGCTTAGATCTTTCCAACAACAAAGATCTACAGGACCTCCTTAAGTCTTTTGAGACCTCAAAGGAGCGTCGGTTAGCCACACCAGGTTGGAACTTAGACGTGGTTTTAAGGTTCCTGATGTCAGCAAGGTTCGAACCGCTTCAATCAGCCTCTTTTAAAGATCTCACTTTGAAGACTCTTTTCCTCGTTTGCTTAGCAACAGCTAAAAGAGTCAGTGAGATATACGCCTTCAGCAGGAACATAGGATTTACATCTGAAACGGCTACATGTTCCTTACAGCTTGGTTTTTTAGCTAAAAACGAACTCCCTTCTCGTCCTTGGCCCAAATCGTTTGAGATTCAAAGTCTGTCCAGTTTGGTTGGAAACGAACAAGAGAGAGTACTATGCCCAGTAAGAGCTCTTAAGTACTATTTAAGACGTACGAAGCCATTACGAGGACAATCAGAAGCTTTATGGTGTTCTATTAAGAAACCTGCTTTACCGATGTCGAAGAACGCAGTTTCTTATTACATCAGACTTTTGATTAGAGAAGCCCATTCTCATCTGAATGAGGAGGACCATGCTTTGCTGAAGGTAAGGACACATGAAGTTAGAGCTGTCGCTACTTCAGTGGCCTTCAAACAAAACAGATCTCTGCAGAGTGTAATGGATGCAACCTATTGGAGAAGCACGTCAGTGTTCGCATCATTTTACCTTAAAGATGTCCAGTCTCTTTACGAGAACTGCTACACCCTGGGACCATTCGTAGCAGCGAGTGCAGTAGTAGGTGAGGGCTCAACCACTACATTCCCATAATCCCATAACCTTTTTTAATCTTTCTCTTGAAATGCTTTTTATTGTTGTTTTTGGGTTGTACGGAAGGCTAAGAAGCCTTTCGCATCCTGGTTGATTTGGCGGGTGGTCAAATTCTTTCTTGAGAAGCGCCTAGATTAGAGGTTGTGATGAGGTCCTTTAGTATGGGTTGCAGCCCTTCATACTTCAGCACCTAGGAGTCGCTCAGCATCCTAAGAGGATCGCGAGGCTCAGTAAGGAAGACGTACTTAAAAAGGCAGAGTAATGGTTCAAGTCGACTTCCTTACCAGGTACTTATTAATTTTATGTTTGTTATTTTGAATAACTGCTAAAATGAAATACGGGATACTTAGCTTCTATTGTTAACATGTATGCTGGTCTCCACCCACCCCCCTGGGTGTGAATCAGCTACATGATCAGCGGGTAAGATTAATATTGAAAAATGTTATTTTCATTAGTAAAATAAATTTTTGAATATACTTACCCGGTGATCATGAATTAAAGGACCCACCCTTCCTCCCCATAGAGACCCAGTGGACCGAGGAGAAAATTGGTTCTTTGTTGACAAGAAGTACTTGAGTACCTACTCGACAGATGGCGCTGTTGTTGTACACCCCCACCTGTATAGCGATCGCTGGCGTATCCCGCCCGTAGGTTTTTTCTGTCGGGCAGCAGAGCTGCAGCTACATGATCACCGGGTAAGTATATTCAAAAATTTATTTTACTAATGAAAATAACATTTTTATAAAACCAAATTTGTAGTTCCTATATGGGTATAAAACTTTTGTCCTTTAAAATAGGGAATCTTTTCAGTGGAGCTGGCACACTTATTGAAATCATTAAGGAAAAGTGTGCTCAAATGTACCCTCGAGCAAGAGATCTCAAACACAAGACAGTGGAAGACTATGGTACTACCAAAGACTAGAAAACAGTGGTTTGATTTTGGAGTGCCCTCCTCCTAGAAGAGCTGCTTAATAGGTTTTTTAGTGAGCCTCTTATCCTTAAGGGACAAGAAGCATCTAGTCTTAAGATAGCAGTCGTGATATAAATCTAAGAATGGAAGGTAAAAATGTCTTGCCATTTTTCCTTTTTTCTTCCTTTCGCTAGGGTTGCAGCAGTCGTACCTTTACGGTACTGGACCGGACGCTAGATACAGGTCAGCTATGCAGTTGAGTAACTTTTCATTACAATTTGGTTTGTTTTGAAATATCACTCTCATCCTCTCGTATGAGGGGAAGAATGAATATAATATATGTGCCCATTTCTCATAATGTCCACACATTCAGACATCATATCCTTAGAGATATAAATTCTTCAGTGACCACCCAATAGTTTGTGGTTGGGACCTAGGTACTCAGGTAGTTTATTAGGTTAGCAGTAGTCACGACTTTCATTCCTGTACTGGACCAAAGTACATTGACATTTCCTGGGTTAGTTAAGCAGCCAGATTGGTTTTTTAGTAATTCTTCCCCCTCTTGGAGGAGTCTCCTACTAAAAAGCCTCACAACACAAAATTAATTCTTTCCGGAATAACTTTCGTTTCGTGAATATTTTGTGTTATGAGACATTTTACATGTAAATTGCCTAATTCGTTCCAAACCCTACAAATACACAACATTAAATTTTATAATAAAGCTACAGTATAACCACAATGATACTGTACAGCCAAACACATTTGAACCATTCAATATACCTAAACTTACTGTTAATACCTGTAAATTAAGTAGTTATTAGAAGATAATGCAACAATAAATGGAAAATAATACAATACATACTGTAAAATGCTGTACATATGCAAAATGTACATTACCATATGTACTGTACTCTTGAAGTTACCCTTACCAAAGAAAGAAACATTTTCTTTTGAGTAAACAACCCATTTTTTAATGGGTGACTATTTTATTCTCAGCCTGGCTGGCAAATCTCTTCTTATCATGAAACATTTTTCGTAATGTGAGTCAGAAAAATATTCGCATTTCGTAAGCAGATTCTTTCGTGAAGAGAGGCATGACTGTATTTTAAAAGTAATTTGTATTTTTCAATATCAAACTTACCCGATGATCATATAGCTGCATCCCTGCTGCCCCGACAGAAAAAATCTACGGGAGGAATACGCCAGCGATCGCTATACAGGTGGGGGTGTATATCAACAGCGCCATCTGTCAAGTAGGTACTCAAGTACTCGATGTCAACAACGAACCAATTTTCCCTCTGTCGTGCCACAGGCAAGACCTACTGAATACGCCGTCCCTAACTGGATTTGTTTTCACAACGATTTGGTGAAGTACACTATTCCAGTTTTGAGCTTTCGCTATGCAGGGGGTTTTATCTTCATTTCAAAACTTGAACTCGTTTTGGATAGAATTTAATTATGGTGACGAAGAGAGTATGGATTCTCCTTCACTTTTAAATGGCCGACCCTTCCCTTAGACGGAAGTGTTGGTGACGAAGAGAGTATGGACTCTCTTTCACTTTTAAATGGCCGACCCTTCCCTTAGACGGAAGTGTGTTTAGGTTTTTGGTAATTTTGCTTAACGAGTTATAGATCTATTTATTTTATATCTCTCCGCCTTTATAGGCCTCTTCGATTAACTTATAAAAATTAATTTTTATGTTTGTTTATATGCGACCTTCCTAATAGTAGGCGGTCCTTACTTGGAACCGAAGTTAATTAACATTGAGCCCGTCATATCGTATTTTCCTTTTAAGAATTTTAATGTTTTTGAAAGAATTTCTTTGATAGTCTCGTGCTGTTTTCAAAGATGAACTAACGTTTAGTTTAGTCTCCGCAGTTGTTGACGTTCAGAACGTTCAACATGCGCTCTATCGTTACGATAGAGAGAGAGTATTTCACGGTTTCACGTTGCAGTAAGAGTAAACCGATTCTAGCGTTTCGTTCATTCTTTCTTAGCTTAAATGGTTTTAATTCTAATAAAGGAACTTTTTGGGAAACCTTTCAGTTTTTTCCTTTAGCAAATAATATGTTTTAACGATATATAATTGGGCTCTTCTCTCAGGTTCTAAGTCTAGAGAGAAGAGAGAGAGAGATAGAGACGGAGGGAGAGAGAGGAGAATAAACGTTTCGTTCAAGCGGGTAACGTTGTTCTCGTTTTTCATTCTTCTCCCTAGTCGCTGTAGGGGAAGAAGGTAAAACATTTCTAGAGTTTTATTCTTGTTCCCAGGCTTTATGCGGTGAGAGATTTTAAACGTAGTTTATTTGATCTAGTGTTTAGTCTCTTTTCCAGCCACTGAATTCTTTATCTTTCATTATGTTTTTCTGTTGCATTGTAAAACTGTTTTCGCAATTACTACCTTTTAATGAAGGATAGGATTGCGTGTTTCAGGTACAAATCACTTAAAGTTTCGATTTCAGTGAAATAAGTGCAAACAGAAAATCAAAAGTGATAAAGTGATATGCGCAAAGTGTTACAGTGTTGCGTTCGAGGTTCGTCTGTTCGTGCCAGTTGTTCACCTAGTCCGATACCTCTTACAAGCTCCCAAGCCCAGGGGAGAAGTAATGTCGAAGGACTTATGGGTTCCACAGGCCTTGATCGACGAACAGACGTTTCCCTCGGTGGTTTTGGGTGTATCTACACACGTTGCCGACGTGATCGCCTCACCCACATAAAGACGAGAGAGCCCATTTATTCCTCGTCTGCGGAAGAGGTTTCTCGCAGAAACCATGGACCAAATCTTGCAGCTTTAAGTGCAAGTCGGTCCCTTCCGCGCAAGTCCAACGGCCTAGGTGTAGCCACTGGGTCAGTTCGGACTCGCTCCAGTCATCCGACGACTGCACACCTCCCAAGAGAGGCAAGGTGGTACCGCAACAGGCAGTAACTCCGTCTGTTGCCGCACCAGCTGTTTTGACCCTCAGTCACAACGGACAGTAGCTCCGTTTGTTGCCGTCTTTTATAGACCCTAGTGGTCCATGCTGCAGACTATACAGTCTCAGCTTGCTCCTTCATGCAGGAGTATCGTGCTGAGAAGGTTGACAATGCACCTGTTAATCTACAACCTGCCACGGTTGTGCGCTCAGCAGATACTGCGGCTGCCTGCTCCCACACTCCACCTGTGAGAGCTCCACCTCCGATGCGCAGTCGACCCTGCCAGACGCATGTTCATGCTGCACCCTCCGTTGACATGCGTGAGCTACCGCATCAGCAGTGGGAAGGTGCTGTAGAGCTGCCGTGTTTTGACACAATGCGGCATGCTCCGCAACCCATGCGGCATGCTCCGCATCCCATACGGCATGCTCCGCAACCCACGGCAGTCCCTCCCACGCACCAGCACTCCGCTTTTGTTGTTGCCAGCTCCCACACTCCGACTGCGGAGAAGGTTGACGATGCACCCGTGGGCCTACAGCCTACCACGGTTGTGCGCCCGGCATGGCTGCCTGCTCCCACACTCTTGTTGTGAGAGCTCCTCCACCCATGCACAGTCAACCCTGCCAGATGTATGATGACTCCCACAGACACACGGAGCACTCCGTTGCCGTGCGTGAGCTACCACAAGCTGCCGTGTTTTGACACGGTGTGTCAACCTCCGCAACACACTGTGGTTACCGCCACTCGCCCGCAGCAATCTAGTCAGTCAGGAGTTGAGGCTTCCCCACACAACTTTGGTTGTTGCCAACTCACAGACTGTCAAACAGTTACATGACGTTGCCTTCTGGTCTGCTACTAATACACCAGTGCTGTATGTCCTCACGCTCCTGTTGTGGTTGACAGTTCAGTTTTTGACAGTTCACAGACTGTCAAGCAGTTTCATAACGTTGCCTTCTGGTCTGCTGCTTATGCACCAGTGAAACCCTCACTGAGATAACCTAGCTTTTCTCGGACATGGTTCCTGTAGATGAGAAAGTGCTGTTCTCCCCCCTTCTGATACTCCCTTGAGGACTCTGTCATTTGGAGAGGAGCCTTAAGCTGCTTAGCCTCCTATGGACTTTAATTAAAGCATAACATGCTTCCAGGGAGGGTAAATGGTTCCGCTTCAGTCGCTACCCCGTCTGTTGCCATACCTGCTCCCATAGACCTTGGGCTTTGTTGCAAGACATGCAGTCCAAGCTTAGTCCTTGATAGAGGATTTTTACGAAGAAGAACCTTCTTGCCAACAACCTTCCTACCGGTTGGTTGTACGCCCTGTTGACGCTGAGATTTCCTACTCACGTCCGCCAGTTGAGATGATTCCTCCTCCGGTGCGACCCAGTGTGGGTTGCCAGTCGCACGTTAACGTTAAGCGACTCTCGGAGGTGGTTGTGGACATTCAGTGTGTCACTAGGAAGACGTTCAACAACCAGCAGAGGTGACTTGTTGTGACGCAGTGCGGCAACCTCAGCAACCCGATAGGGGTTGTCTGCACAACCCAGACAGTCTAGACAGTTTCGGGTTGTCGCTGTACTTCCTCGCTTCCCCATGGTTGACAGTTCACAGAATTTGCAGCAGTACCATGATCTTGTGTCCGGCTCCGTCACGCATCCACCAGTGCGACCGGATTCAGCGAGTCAGACGTTGCCCACTCCGTTGCCGTTTCCTCATCAGTTTCGGATGAGGAACCCTCTGATGAAGACATGGCTGAACAAGACGATCAACCCCCAACCCTGCTATCCATCCAGAAGATGCTGAAGAAGGAACGCGGCCCTGTCAGGCTGTGGATGAGTCTGGTTAAGACACTGTCATCCGTGGTTCTTTGGTGTCACTTGGAAGACTACACCTCCGTCCTTTTCGGTTTCATCTAGCTCTTCACTGGAAAAGGACAAGACGCTAGAAGCGGTCTAGATCCCGGTTTCCGGAAGATAAGTCTGGTCTGACTGGATGAAAGGACTTTATCAACCTTTGATAGGGTTTTCCCCTGACTGTTCAGACTCCCAACCACGTTCTCTTCTCAGACGCATCGGACGTAGGCTGGGGTGCGACCTTAGGCGGTAGGGAATGCTCGGGATTATGGAACTCGAGTCAAAAGACAATGCATTTCAACTGCAAGAAGCTTCTGGCAGTACGTCTGACCTGGAAAAGCTTCAGGTCTCTCCTTCAAGGCAAAGTAGTGGAGGTGAACACGGTCAACTCCCTGCTTTGATGTACATCTCCTAGCAAGGAGGGACCTACTCTCTGACATGGTACGAGTTCGCAAGTGACCTCCTCTCCTGTTCAACAGGTCTAGACTTTTCACTAGTAACAAGTTTCTTCCAAGGCAACTTGAATGTCTTAGCAGATTGCCTCAGTAGGAAGGGACAATAATTCCAACATATTGGACCCTCCACTAGGATGTATGCAAGAGACTTTGGGTCTCCTGGGGCCAGCCAACCATAGATCTCTTCGCAACCTCGATGTCCAAGAGGCTCTCAATACTTTGCTCACCTATCCCGGACCCAGCAGTAGTTCTTTTAGATGCCTTTCTACTTGATTGGTCTCATCTAGATCTATATGCATTCCCTCCGTTCTAGATTGTCAACAAGGTACTGCAGAAGTTCGCTTCTCACGAAGGGACAAGTGGACGCTAATTGCTCCCCTCTGGCCCGCGAGAGAATAACTTACCGAGGTACTTCGATGGCTAGTAGACGTTCCCAGAACTCTTCCCCTAAGGGTGGACCTGCTACGTCTGCCACGTGTAAAGAAGGTACTCCAAGGCCTCCACGCTCTTCGTCTCACTGCCTTCAGAGTATCGAAATACTCTCGAGAACTAGAGGTTTTTCGAAGGAGGCAACCAGAGCGATTGCTAGAGCAAGGAGAACATCCACCCTTAGAGTCTACCAATCGAAGTGGGAAATCTTTCGAAACTGGTGCAAGTCAGTATCCGTATCCTCGACCAGTACCTCTGTAACTCAAATAGCTGACTTCCTCTTATATCTGAGGAAAGAGCGATCTCTTTCAGCTCCCACTCAAGGGTTACAGAAGCATGTTGGCATCAGTCTTCCATCACAGAGGCTTAGATCTTTTTAACAATAAAGATCTACAGGACCTCCTTAAGTCTTTTGAGACCACGAAGGAGCGTCGTTTGGTTACACCTGGTTGGAATTTAGACGTGGTTCTAAGATTCCTTATGTTAGACAGGTTCGAACCACTTCAATCAGCCTCCCTGAAAGATCTCACCTTTAAGACTCTTTTCCTGATATGCTTAACCACAGCTAAAAGAGTCAGTGAGATTCATGCCTTCAGCAAGAACATCGGATTCTCATCCGAAACGGCTACATGTTCTTCATCTTGGTTTTCTAGCCAAACACGAGCTGCCTTCTCAACCTTGACCAATATCGTTCGATATTCCAAACTTTTCGTATGGTTGGAAATGAACTAAAAAGAGTATTATGTCCTGTAAGAGCTCTTAAGTTCTATTTTAAAACCTTTACGAGGCCCATCTGAAGCTTTATGGTGTTCAGTTAAGAATTCATCTTTGCCTATGTCAGAGAATTCTTTATCCTATTTTTATCAGACTGTTAATACGAGAGGCTCATTCCCTTCTGAATGAGGAAGACCAAGCTTGGCTGAAGGTAAGGACACACGAAGTTAGAGCTGTCACAACTTCCGTGGCCTTTAAACAAAATAGATCTCTGCAAAATATATTCGACGCAACCTATTGGAAAAGCAAATCAGTGTTCGCGTCTTTTATCTTAAGAATGTCCAGTCTCTTTACGAGAACTGCTACACTCTGGGACCATTCGTAGCAACGAGTGCAGTAGTGGTGGGGGCTCCACCACTACAATTCCCTAATTCCAGAACCTTTTTAATCTTTCTCTTGAAATATTTTTGGGTTGTCCGGAAGGCTAAGAAGCCTTTCGCATCCAACTTGATTTGGCGGGTGGTCAAAATCATTTCTTGAGAAGCGCCTAGATTAAAGGTTTTGATGAGGACCTTTAGTATGGGTTGCAACCCTTCATACTTCAGCTCCTAGGAGTCGCTCAGCATCCTATGAGGATCGCGAGGCTCAGTAAGGAAGACGTACTTAAAAAGGCAGAGTAATTGTTCAAGTCATCTTTCTTACCAGGTACTTATTTATTTTATGCTTGTTATTTTGAATAACTGCTAAAATAAAATACGGAATACTTAGCTCTTAATGTCAACTTGTTATGCTGGTCTCTACCCACCCCCCTGGGTGTGAATCAGTTATATGATCATCGGGTAAGTTTGATATTGAAAAATGTTATTTTCCTTAGTAAAATAAATTTTTGAATATACTTACCCGATGATCATAAATTAAAGGACCCACCCTTCCTCCCCAATAGAGAACCAGTGGGACAGAGGAGAAAATTGGTTCGTTGTTGACATCGAGTACTTGAGTACCTACTTGACAGATGGCGCTGTTGATATACACCCCCACCTGTATAGCGATCGCTGGCGTATTCCTCCCGTAGATTTTTTCTGTCGGGGCAGCAGGGATGCAGCTATATGATCATCGGGTAAGTATATTCAAAAATTTATTTTACTAAGGAAAATAACATTTTTCCCAACCATACAAAACTGAGACCTTTGAGTTACGCTGGCTGCCTCATCCACCCTGCAAGTCTTAGGTTAAAGGTCAACGTGAGGGTTGCTCTACCATAAAAAAGTTAATGGCTATTCCAGCTTTGCTGAAGTCATACATACATATACCAAGGCACTTCCTCCAATTTTGGGGGGTAGCCGACATCAAACAAATGAAACAAAAATATGGGACCTCTCCTCTCTACGTTCATCCCAGCCTGACAAGGGACTCATCCGAGTTCGGCTGGTACTGCTAGGGTGCCACAGCCCACCCTCCCCAGTTATCCACCACAGATGAAGCTTCATAACGCTGGATCCCTTACTGCTGCTACCTCCGCTGTCATCCAAGGCACCGGATGAAGCAGCAGGGCCTACCGGAACTGCGTCACAATCGCTCGCCATTCATTCCTATTTCTAGCACGCTTTCTTGCCTCTCTCACATCTATCCTCCTATCACCCAGAGCTTTCTGCACTCCATCCATCCACCCAAACCTTGGCCTTCTTCTTGTACTTCTCCCATCAACTCTTGCATTTATCACCTTCTTTATCAGACAGCCATTTTCCATTCTCTCAACATGGCTTAACCACCTCAACACATTCATATCCACTCAAGCTGCTAACTCATTTCTTACACCTGTTCTCACCCTTGCTACTTTGTTCCTAGCCCTATCTACTCGAGATACACCAGCCATACTCCTTAGACACTTCATCTCAAACACATTCAATTTCTGTCTCTCTGTCACTTTCATTCCCCACAACTCCGATCCATACATCACAGTTGGTACAATCACTTTTTCATACAGAACTCTCTTTATATTCATGCCCAACCCTCTAATTTTTACAACTCCCTTAACTGCCCCCAACACTTTGCATCCTTCATTCACTCCCTGACGTACATCTGCTTCCACTCCACCATTTGGTGCAACAACAGACCCCAACTACTTAAACTGATCCACCTCCTCAAGTAACTTCATTCAACACAACATTCAACCTCGCACCACCTTCCCTTCTCGTGCATCTCATAACCTTACTCTTACCCACATTAACTCTCAACTTCCTTCTCTCACACACCCTTCCAAATTCTGTCACTAATCGGCCAAGTTTCTCTTCCAAGTCTGCAACCTGTACAGTATCATCTGCAAACAACAACTGAATTACCTCCCATTCATGGTCATTCTCATCTACCAGTTTCAATCTTCGTCCAAGCACTCGAGCATTCACCTCTCTCACCACTCCATCAACATACAAGCTAAACAACCACGGTGACATAACGCATCCCTGTCTCAGCCCCACTCTCACTGGAAACCAATCACTCACTTCATTTCCTATCCTAACACATGCTTTACTACCTTTGTAGAAACTTTTCACTGCTTGCAACAACCTTCCACCAACTCCATATAACCTTATCACATTCCACAGTGCTTCCTTATCAACTCTATCATACGCTTTCTCCAGATTCATAAACGCAACATACACCTTACCTTTTGCTAAATATTTCTCGCATATATGCCTAACTGTAAAAATCTGATTCATACAACCCCTACCTCTTCTAAAACCACCCTGTGCTTCTAAGATTGCATTCTCTGTTTTATCCTTAATCCTATCAATCAGTACTCTACCATACACTTTCCCAACTACACTCAACAAACTAATACCCCTTGAATTACAGCACCCATGCACATCTCCCTTACCCTTATATAGTGGTACAATACACGCTCAAACCCAATCTACTGGTACCATTGACAACACAAAACACATATTAAACAATCTCGCCAACCATTCAAGTACAGTCACACCCCCTTCCTTCAACATCTCAGCTCTCACACCATCCATACCAGATGCTTTTCCTACTCTTGTTTCATCTAGTGCTCTCCTCACTTCCTCTCTTGTAATCTCTCTCTCATTCACATCTCCCATCACCGGCACCTCAACACCTGCAACAGCAATTTGATCTGCCTTCCTATTATCCTCAACATTCAGTAAGCTTTCAAAATATTCTACCCACCTTTTCCTTGCCTCCTCTTCTTTTAACAACCAGCCATTCCCATCTTTCACTGTCTCTTCAATTCTTGAACCAGCCTTCCTTACTCTCTTCACTTCTTTCCAAAACTTCTTCTTATTAAAGGTTTGTATGGTTAGGAAAATTACAAATTACTTTTTAAGATTGTTTTATTTTTCCTATCTCGACAAACCTGAGCCCTTTAAAGATAACTGTGCACCTTAACCACTTCTTTCAGGCTTGAACTAAAGTTCAAAAGTGAAAAGTCTTTGACAGATGACTGTGGGGAGCTACTTGGCCATACTCACTACCTGTCGTTAACTACCTCATTAACAATTTCAACAGATGTTCAAGCTCTGGTGGAATCATTCCTTATTTTAAAGGACTCAAGCTTGTATAGCTAGGAAAAATACAAATTAATTTTAAAATTTGTTATTTTTTAATACAAACCCATTGATTTATAGTAGTCTACCCTGTATGTCAGACAATTGAATACTGAATACTTCTTAGTGATCTAGAATGTATCTGGGAGATTCAATAAGCCTAGGGTTATTTAATTAACTTCTGGTGGTATCTAAACTCATTGCAAAAATTCTAGATCATGGGAGATGTGGAATTAATAGATTTTAAATATTTAACTTAGCCGGTGAATATATAATAGCTGCTGCTCCAGCGGCTTGACAGAAAAACACACAAAAACTCGCGAGCGATCGCTATGAAGGTTGCGGGTGTGCCCACCAGCGCCAACTATCGGCCAGATACCACACATGCATGTAAACAAGCCTCAATTCTTCTCTGTCGACCTTGACGACAAGACGTATCAATACTCGCTGTATAACCTGGAGTTTTCTCAACATATTTGGTGAAGTACTTCATTTTGGTTTGAGCTTTCGCAGTGCAGGTGTTTTTCCTCAACTTAAACTCTTGAACTCTTTATTGGACAGATTTAATTGTTGATGACTTGGATTGTTTTTTTGGACTTTCTTTGACTAATTCAAAATGGCTGACGCTTCACAAGCCCCTAGATTTCGTAAGTGTAATGCTAGGGATTGCAATAGGCGTCTTCCAAAGGCCTTTCTCGACCCACATACTGTGTGTTCTAATTGTCGGGGTAAAACCTGTCAATTAGGAGATCGGTGTGAGGAATGCGTGGGCCTTTCGGAATTCGATTGGCTCGAATACGACAAGTATTCTCGTAAGCTAGAGAGAGATAGGGTAAGGAGGAGTTCCTCTAGATCAGTAGATTTTTCCTCTCCACATGCCCCTGAACCTAATCCTTCCCCTGTAGTGGTTGTACCTGAACCCCCTACTGGCACTCAGGAACCATCGATGCGAGACATGTTACGTGCCATTCATGCCTTGGGTGAAAGAGTTGAATCGTTAGCATCAGATCGTAATCAACTCATGGCTGACGTTAAAGAGCTAAAGTGTCAGAGTGCCACAGCGGAAAATCGTGGGAAAGTGATTAGTGCGCAAAGTGTTGTCAGTGTTGCGACCGAGGGTTCGTCTGTTCGTGCCTGTCGTTCGCCTAGTCCGAGACCTCTTGCAAGCTCCCAAGCCCAGGGGAGAAGTAATGTCGTACGACTTATGGGTTCGAGAGGCCTTGATCAGCGAACAGACGTTCCCTCTATGGTAACAGGCGTGTCTCACCAAGATCGCCCCTACCATAAGACGAGAGAGACCATTTTCTCCTCGTCATCCGAAGGCTTTTCGCATAAGAAACCGTGGAGCAAGGTTTCTAGGCCCCTTAAGCGAAAGTCGGTCCCTTCAGGACAGGTCCAGCGTCCTGGTTGTAGCCATTGGGACAGCTCTGACCATTTGCAGTCATCGGAAGACTGCTCGCCGCCTAAGCAGCAACGTTACACAGGCTCAGAGAGTCTTGGTGTAGGCAAGGTTGTGCAGTCTCAGACGTTAACCCCATCTTTTACCGCATCCATTCCCGTTGATCCTAAATGGGTTGTGCTGCAAGACATACAGATCAAGTTCGCCTCCCTTATGGAAGACTATTCTGCCGATAAGGTTCACGATGATCCTCGCCGCTTAACTCATCGAGATCCTGGCCTTCAGCCGCCTAAACGAGCCTTTGCTCGTCCTGTTGACGTTGGCATAGCTAAGTCACGTCAGTCACGCTTTGTAGAGCCTCACTCGATGCAGTCACGTGTTGACTTTCAGCCGCATATGGACGTTCAGCCACTTCCTAATGCTCTTGTTGACGTTCAGGACGTTTGCCAACCAGCGGAGTTGACTTGTTTTGACGCTGAGCGTCAACCACCGCAGTCTAGAGTTGTTTTGACTGCTCAGTCTAGGCAGTCAAAACAGTCTCGAGTTGACGTCGAGCGTCCTCCCGCTCCTGTTGTTGTTGACAGTCAGGCTGTTAAGCAGTTACATGACGTAGCGTCCTGGACTGCTACTAATGCACCAGTGCGTGTGGACTCTGCGTGTCAAGCATTGCCAACCCCTTTGCTTGTTACTCAGCAGTTGTCGGATGAGGATCCTTCAGATGAGGACGTTGCTGACCCTCATCATGATGATCATCCTTCGGATGTAGACGAACCTAGAACGGTTCCTCCATCAATGGACTTTAAGAAAGTCATGTTAATTTTCAAGGAGCTTTTTCCCGATCACTTCGTCACTGTTGCTCCTCGTTCGCCACCGTCTGAGTTTGCTCTAGGCTTACCTGCTAACATGCCAGCCTTTACAAAGCTAGTGCTCTCTCGCTCTTCCAAGAGAGCTTTACGACTTTTAGGCGACTGGTTGGATACCAGGAGGAGTTTGGGGAAGACGGCCTTTGCCTTCCCTCCTTCAAAGCTCTCATCTAGATCGAGCGTCTGGTATGCCACGGGAGAAGTTCTCGGCTTGGGAGTCTCTGCCTCTGCCCAGGGTGACTTCTCAAGCCTCGTAGACTCTCCCCGCCGCCTAGCCATGAGACGCTCGAAGATTAGTTGGTCCTCCTCGGACCTTGACCATCTGCTGAAAGGCGTATACAGAGCCTTTGAAGTTTTCAACTTCCTTGACTGGTCTTTGGGAGCCTTAAGTTGGAAAATCTCATCGGCTGATAGAGATGTCTCCTTACTGATAATGTCCTGTATGGATAAAGCCATCCGCGATGGTTCCAATGAGCTCGCCTCCTCTTTTACGTCGGGAGTCTTAAAGAAGCGAGAGTCCCTTTGCTCTTTTCTTTCGGCAGGAGTTACTCCCTGTCAGAGATCAGAACTGCTCTTTGCTCCCTTATCAAAGTTTTTGTTTCCGCAACAATTGGTTAAGGACATAGCTTCTTCGCTTGTGCAGAAGGACACCCATGACTTGGTGGCGTCTTCTGCTCGCAAGGGGACTCCTTCTACATCTTTTTCTGCTAGACCCAGGATCGACACTCCGGCGTCCAGATTTATCCCGCCCTTTCGTGGCAGAGCTCCCAGCAGGGGAAGTACTCGTGCCGAGGGAAAGAGATGAAAGAAGAGAGGAGCCAAGTCCTCACGTGCCAGAGTCTGACTGCCCACAGCCTCAGACAGCAGTAGGAGCCAGATTGAAGAGCTTCTGGCAGGCCTGGGAGAAGAGGGGCGCAGACCAACAGTCTGTTCGGTTGCTCAGAGAGGGGTACAAAAATCCATTTGTACGCAAACCTCCTCTAGCGACTTCCCCCATCGACCTCTCTCCCAGGTACCGAGAGGAGTCAAAAAGACAAGCCCTAAACCTAGAAGTGTCTCTGTTGCTAGAGAAGGGAGCGGTGGTGAAAGTCTCGGACCTTCAATCACCGGGGTTTTACAACCGTCTCTTCCTAGTCCCGAAGAAGACAGGAGGTTGGAGACCGGTGCTAGACGTCAGTGCGCTCAACGTCTTTGTTACGAAAACAAAGTTCACCATGGAGACCACGAAATCAGTCTTAGCAGCGGTCAGAAAGGGAGACTGGATGGTCTCTCTCGACCTACGAGACGCGTACTTCCACATCCCTATACACCCAGATTCCCAACCGTTTCTGAGGTTTGTTTTCAAGAATGTGGTATACCAGTTTCGGGCCCTGTGCTTTGGCCTAAGTCCTGCTCCTCTCGTGTTTACTAGGCTTATGAGGAATGTAGCAAAATTCCTCCATTTATCGGGAATCCGAGCCTCCCTGTACTTGGACGACTGGCTTCTCAGAGCCTCGTCCAGTCATCGCTGTCTGCAGGATCTTCATTGGACATTGGATCTGACCAAGGATTTGGGACTTTTGGTCAACCTAGAAAAGTCCCAGTTGATTCCATCCCAAACTATACTGTATTTAGGGATGGAGATTCGCAGTCCAGTTTTTCGGGCTTTTCCGTCTACCACCCGAATAGAGCAAGCCTTGCTCAAAGTCCAACTAATGTTGAAGAGAGAACGGTGCTCAGTCAGGAATTGGATGAGTCTAGTAGGAACTCTATCATCCCTGGAGCAGTTTGTCTCGCTAGGAAGACTACACCTTCGACCTCTCCAGTTCCATCTAGCCTTTCACTGGAAGAAGGACAAGACGTTAGAGACGGTCTCAATCCCGGTCTCCAAACCAGTAAAGGCATGCCTGAATTGGTGGAACGACAATATCAGTCTGAGAGAGGGACTTTCCCTAGCAGTTCAGAACCCAAACCACGTACTATTCTCAGACGCGTCGGATTTGGGTTGGGGTGCGACCCTGGACGGTCGGGAATGCTCAGGTCTGTGGACCTCAAGTCAGAGGAGCATGCACATCAACGGCAAGGAGCTTTTGGCAGTCCACTTGGCCTTGATGAAATTCGAGTCTCCTTCGAAACAAAGTGGTAGAGATCAACTCCGACAATACCACAGCCTTGGCGTACATCTCCAAGCAAGGAGGCACCCACTCCCTCACGCTGTACGAGATCGCAAGGGACCTGCTCATTTGGTCAAGAGATCGAGGCATCTCCCTGTTAACGAGGTTTATCCAGGGCGACTTGAACGTCTTAGCAGACTGTCTCAGTCGGAGGGGTCAGGTAATTCCTACGGAATGGACCCTCCACAAGGACGTGTGCAAGAGTCTTTGGGCGACTTGGGGTCAACCCACCATAGACCTCTTTGCCACCTCGATGACCAAGAGACTTCCAATCTATTGCTCTCCAGTCCCAGACCCAGCAGCAATACACATAGACGCATTTCTCCTAGATTGGTCTCATCTGGACGTATATGCATTCCCACCATTCAAGATTGTCAACAAGGTACTGCAGAAGTTCGCCTCTCACGAAGGGACAAGGTTGACGTTGGTTGCTCCCCTCTGGCCCGCGAGAGAGTGGTTCACCGAGGTACTTCGATGGCTGGTAGACTTTCCAAGAAGTCTTCCTCTAAGGGTAGATCTGTTACGTCAGCCCCACGTAAAGAATGTACACCAAAACCTCCCCGCTCTTCGTCTGACTGCCTTCAGACTATCGAAAGACTCTCAAGAGCTTGAGGCTTTTCGAAGGAGGCAGCCAGTGCGATTGCAAGATCGAGGAGAGCTTCTACCATTAGAGTATACCAGTCGAAGTGGGAAGTCTTTCTAGACTGGTGCAAGTCAGCATCTGTGTCCTCGTCCAGTACCTCTGTAGCCCAAATCACTGATTTTCTTTTACATCTGAGAAAGGTTCGCTCCCTTTCAGCTCCCACGATCAAGGGCTACAGGAGCATGTTGGCTTCGGTCTTTCGGCATAGAGGCTTAGATCTTTCCAACAATAAAGATCTCCAAGATCTCCTTAAGTCTTTCGAGACCTCTAAGGAACGTTGTTTGGCAACTCCTGGATGGAACTTAGACGTGGTCCTAAGGTTCCTCATGTCAGACAGGTTTGAGCCATTACATTCAGCCTCCATGAAGGATCTCACTCTCAAGACACTTTTCCTAGTGTGCTTGGCTTCGGCTAAAAGAGTCAGTGAACTTCATGCCTTCAGTAAGAACATCGGCTTTTCTACAGAAAAAGCCACTTGTTCTCTTCAACTTGGTTTCCTGGCCAAAAATGAACTGCCTTCTCGTCCTTGGCCTAAATCTTTTGATATTCCTTGCTTATCAGAGATCGTAGGCAACGAACTGGAAAGAGTATTATGTCCTGTTAGAGCTCTTAAGTTCTATTTAGCTCGTACTAAGTCATTACGAGGTAAATCTGAGGCATTATGGTGCTCAGTTAAGAAACCATCATTGCCTATGTCAAAGAATGCTTTGTCATATTTTATCAGATTTTTAATACGAGAAGCTCATTCTCACTTGAATGAGAAAGACCGATGTTTGCTTAAGGTTAAGACGCACGAAGTTAGAGCTATAGCAACCTCCGTGGCCTTCAAGCAAAATAGATCTCTGCAAAGTATCATGGACGCGACTTTTTGGAGAAGCAAGTCAGTGTTCGCGTCATTTTACTTAAAAGATGGCCAGACTCTTTACGAGGACTGCTACACACTGGGTCCATTCGTTGCAGCGAGTGCAGTAGTGGGTGAGGGTTCTACCACTACACTTCCCTAATTCCAATATCCTTTTTAATCTGTCTCTTGAAATGTTTTTAATATTGTTTTTTGGGTTGTACGGAAGGCTAAGAAGCCTTTCGCATCCTGGTTGATTTGGCGGGTGGTCAAAGTCATTTCTTGAGAGCGCCCAGAATAGGGGTTTGATGAGGTCCTGTTTGTATGGGTTGCAGCCCTTGATACTTCAGCTCCTGGGAGTCTTTCAGCATCCTAAGAGGATCGCTGGGCTTCGTGAGGCAGACAGACTTACAAGGCAGAGTAATCGTCTAAGTCAACTTCCTTATCAAGTACCTATATATTTGGGTTTTGTTATATTGAGAACTGTCAAAAACTCTAAGCATATACGCTGTAAACTTAATTAACTCTGGTCTCTACCCACCGCCTTGGGTGTGAATCAGCTATTATATATTCACCGGCTAAGTTAAATATTTAAAAATTATATTTTGATTATAAAATAAATTTTTGAATATACTTACCCGGTGAATATATAAATTAAAGGCCCTCCCTTCCTCCCCAATAGAGACGCAGCGGGACGAGAAGAATTGAGGCTTGTTTACATGCATGTGTGGTATCTGGCCGATAGTTGGCGCTGGTGGGCACACCCGCAACCTTCATAGTGATCGCTCGCGAGTTTTTGTGTGTTTTTCTGTCGAGCCGCTGGAGCAGCAGCTATTATATATTCACCGGGTAAGTATATTCAAAAATTTATTTTATAATTAAAATATCATTTCTGATTAAATTGAAAAATTTTGTTTTATAAAATGTGTCATGGATTGGAGTACCATTGTTAGAGTTTTAGGTTTCCTTATTTGGGGTGCTTAGATGTAACAAAATTGTACTTCCAGTTGGCAAAATGTAGTAGCTAGTGCTACTTCAGAGTTTGCTCTGAAAGTGGACCTAGAACCTGTTAAAAGATTAATTAATGTCCTCACCCTTCCATCCTACTTGTTCATGATCCACATCGTGATACTCGTCAGAAGTTCCTCGGTCTTGAGATCATGTTCAAGAGAAAGCCATACTTGAGTCTACCAACACCTTAATTAGAGAAGGCATAAATCAACTTGAAACTCACCAAACTACTCTAAAGTAAATAGTACTTTTAACAAAAGCCAGAAATGAATATACTAAACTTATAACTGAATACTCAAAGACACAAAGGGTATGAATCAAAAGGTAACTAATAAAATGATTTTCAACTTATGAAAAATAAAAGATAAAGCACTCCTAAATATAGAAAAAGTAATGGTGATTAGCAGCTGTTCAAACAAAAATATAGCAACAAGGTAAGGGCAGCTTTGTGAAGGAAAATTACTATCAGATATGAAGTTCTATTTAAAGGAAAGTCTTATGAAAATGAAGGATAGGATGCAAAAGGAATATAAATATGATGTGAATCTAAATGCACAGCTGCACATGAAACAACAGATACACAGGTTGGAGGATGCATGACATGCTGAGTAGGCTATTATAATTAAATTGTTTTGTAAGTAAGTAAATAGATTTATTGGTTTGTGAGTTAAGGAATATTTGTGTAATGTCTGTACAATATTCTCTCTCTCTCTCTCTCTCTCTCTCTCTCTCTCTCTCTCTCTCTCTCTCTCTCTCTCTCTCTCTCTCTCTCTCTCTCTCTCTCTCTCTCTCTCATTTAGTGAGCCTTCAAGTTGCAGATAATTAGTTTACATATTTTATGATATACTTTAGTACTTTTAAGAAAATGTTTTAGTTTAATGTACAAAGCTGCGCTGTTTGGTATCATATTTACAGTATGTACATGAAGAGTCCTTTTCACTTTCACAGCTGAAGGGACAAAATGATGGACCAAGATATACTTTACCTGTTAGGCCGTAAAGAAGAAGGCAATTTATTGGTGCCTGCAGAAACACTGGTCGCACTCTTCACTTTACAGTACTGTCAAAACTCTGCTGTTGATGTTGTAATAGTACTTAAGAAGGAGCTACATGTATCTCCAACTACAGATGACTGTAAACCAGAATCACGAGACAACAGTGAGGAAAAATGGTTCCCTGTTGATGTTGACTGTATTGTTTTTCCTATTAGCTTTAAAGAATTAAGTGAATGTCCTTCTATGGTCAGTAATTGTGTTTTGCCTGTCATTGTAATGTCATCTGATGCATGGTGTGTTGCAGGTTTATGTTCTTCTCTTAGAGTTATGTTAATTAAGACCGTTAAGAAGTATCCCACACATTACTGCAAAAAGCTTCTTGGTTTTAGGGGAGGTTGTATGCAGGCTTGTGCTGAAGTAAGTGTCTGGACTAAGTTCTGTGAAATTGAAGTTGTTAACACTTTGAAAGAAGTCCATTATGATAAGGTCATTAGGGATGGAAAACTATACTTACCAAAGGATATCCTGCGTTTTGAGAATCATTTCCAATTTCCTCCCATTTTACACAATGGTCTTAAAATAAAGCAGCAATATATTAGGGATACTGTCAAGGACAGAACAGAGCGACAAAGACTGTTGAGTTTAAAGCTTTCAGAATTACCGGAGATGGAGCATGAGTATGCTGAGGGTTTGAATATGACAATGGCCGATGTGATGCTCTTTACCTGCTTTCACATATTTGTATCAAAGATGAAAAACCAAGTGTGCTTTGATGACATGTGTCCCTTAGTTATGAAATGGTATAGACTATTATGTGAGAATGAATACATTAAGCATTCTCTTTCTTTGCTTCAAAAGACAACTGAGATCCATAATCCATTTCAAGATAACATTTTGGAAGTTATTGTTCCAGAAGTTCAGAGAGAAAGTCTTTACAATAGTGATCCAGAGAGATACAAACCTCGATGGAGAGCTTTCACTCATCAGGATGATATAGATAAAGTATTAGAGATTTTAGGTTGTTCTTCTATTGATCCATCATATGACAATCACCCTCTAGGAGACAGCATTACCTTACCTT
>NC_090742.1:66759793-66792293 GCF_036898095.1 Palaemon carinicauda | reverse complement strand
TAGCGTCTGGTATGCCACGGGAGAAGTTCTCGGCTTGGGAGTTCCTGCCTCTGCCCAGGGCGACTTCTCAAGTCTAGTAGACTCTCCCCGCAGGCTGGCTATGAGACGCTCCCAGATTTGCTGGACCCCTTCGGACATGGACCATCTTATGAAGGGAGTTTTCCGTGCTTTCGAGGTCTTTAACTTCCTGGACTGGTGTTTGGGAGCATTGAGCAGGAAGACCTCCCCTTCAGATAAGGAAACTTCCATGCTCATCATGTCCTGCATGGACAAAGCCATTCGGGATGGTTCTAGTGAGCTTGCGGCTTCTTTCGTGTCTGGGGTACTCAAGAAGCGAGATCACCTTTGCTTCTTCTTATCAGCCGGAGTCACCCCATGTCAAAAGTCGGAGCTGATGTTTGCTCCACTCTCTAAGTGTCTCTTCCCTGAAGAGTTGATCAAGGAGATTGCTGCCTCCTTGATCCAGAAAGACACCCATGACCTGGTGGCGTCATCCGCACGCAAAGTCACCCCTTTGCCCTCCGTACCTAGACCTAGGATGGACACGCCAGCTTCAAGGTTCATCCCGCCCTTTCGTGGCAGAACCTCCAGCAGAGGAGGTGCTCGTGCCGGAAGTCAACGTGGGAGCAAGAAGAAGGGTTCCAAGTCCTCTAGAGGCAGAGTCTGACTGCCATCCTCTTCAGACGGCAGTGGGAGCCAGGCTCAAGAACTACTGGCAGGCCTGGGAGAACAGGGGCGCAGACGTACAGTCTGTGAAGTTACTCAGAGAGGGGTACAAGATTCCATTCTTGCGCAAGCCCCCTCTAGCAACGACTCCCATCAACCTCTCTCCCAGGTACAGAGAGGAGGAAAAGAGGCTAGCTTTACAGCAAGAGGTGTCTCTCCTACTACAAAAGGGAGCGGTAGTCATAGTCCGGGACCATCAATCCCCGGGCTTCTACAACCGCCTCTTCTTAGTGCCGAAGAAGACAGGAGGGTGGAGACCGGTGCTAGACGTCAGTTCTCTGAATGTCTTTGTCACAAAGCAGACGTTCACCATGGAGACGACAAAGTCGGTTCTAGCATCGGTCAGGAAGGAAGACTGGATGGTCTCGTTAGACCTAAAGGACGCGTACTTTCACGTCCCCATCCACCCAGATTCCCAACCTTTTCTGAGGTTCGTTTTCGGGAAGGTCGTCTACCAGTTCCAAGCCCTGTGCTTTGGCCTAAGCACGGCACCTCTAGTTTTTACCAAACTGATGAGGAATATTGCCAAATTCCTGCATTTAGCAAACATCAGAGCCTCCCTCTATTTGGACGACTGGCTTTTAAGAGCTGCGTCAAGTCGTCGCTGTCTGGAGAATCTTCAGTGGACTCTAGATCTGACCAAGGAATTGGGTCTCCTGGTCAATATAGAAAAGTCCCAACTCGTCCCATCCCAAACTATAGTTTACCTAGGAATGGAGATTCAGAGTCAAGCTTTTCGGGCTTTTCCGTCGGCCCCCAGAATCAGTCAAGCCCAAGAATGCATCCAGTCCATGCTGAAGAAGGACCGGTGTTCTGTCAGACAGTGGATGAGTCTGATAGGGACGCTTTCATCACTGGACCAGTTCATCGCGTTAGGGAGACTCCACCTTCGCCCCCTTCAATTTCACTTAACTGCTCACTGGAGAAAGGACAAGACGCTAGAAGCGGTCTCAGTTCCTATTTCCGAGAAGATGAAGTCGTCACTGACTTGGTGGAAGAACAACATTCTCCTCAGGGAGGGTCTGCCACTGGCTGTTCAGACCCCCGACCACCTTCTCTTCTCGGACGCATCGGACACGGGCTGGGGTGCGACGTTGGACGGTCGGGAATGCTCGGGCACGTGGAATGCGGTTCAAAGCGAGTTACACATCAACTGCAAGGAGCTACTGGCAGTTCATCTGGCCTTGAGAAGCTTCAAGTCCCTCCTTCTAGGCAAGGTGGTGGAGGTGAACTCCGACAACACCACAGCACTGGCGTACATCTCCAAGCAAGGAGGGACTCATTCGATGAAGTTGTACGAGATCGCAAGGGACCTCCTCACCTGGTCAAGAGATCGAAACATATCCCTTGTAACGAGGTTCATTCAAGGCGACATGAATGTCATGGCAGACCGCCTCAGCCGGAAGGGTCAAATCATCCCAACAGAGTGGACCCTTCACAAGAATGTATGCAACAAACTATGGGCATTGTGGGGCCAACCCACCATAGATCTGTTTGCAACCTCGATGACCAAGAGGCTCCCAAATTATTGTTCACCGATTCCGGACCCAGCAGCAGTTCACATAGATGCCTTTCTTCTGGATTGGTCCCATCTAGACCTTTATGCGTTCCCCCCGTTCAAGATTGTCAACAGAGTACTGCAGAAGTTCGCCTCTCACGAAGGGACAAGGTTGACGTTGGTTGCTCCCCTGTGGCCCGCGAGAGAATGGTTCACCGAGGTACTGCAATGGCTAGTAGACGTTCCCAGAACACTTCCTCTAAGAGTGGACCTTCTGCGTCAGCCGCATGTAAAGAAGGTACACCCAAGCCTCCACGCTCTTCGTCTGACTGCCTTCAGACTATCGAAAGACTCTCGAGAGCTAGAGGCTTTTCGAAGGAGGCAGCCAGAGCGATTGCTAGAGCTAGGAGGACATCCACTCTCAAAGTCTACCAGTCGAAGTGGGAAGTCTTCCGAAGTTGGTGCAAGTCCAAATCAGTATCCTCAACCAGTACCTCTGTAACTCAGATAGCTGACTTCCTGTTATACCTAAGGAAGGAAAGATCCCTTTCAGCTCCCACGATCAAGGGTTACAGAAGCATGTTGGCAGCAGTCTTCCGTCACAGAGGCTTAGATCTGTCCAACAACAAAGATCTACAGGACCTCCTTAAGTCTTTTGAGACCACGAAGGAGCGTCGGTTGGCCACACCAGGTTGGAACTTAGACGTGGTACTAAGATTCCTTATGTCAGCAAGGTTCGAGCCACTGCAATCAGCCTCTTTTAAAGATCTCACTTTGAAAACTCTTTTCCTCGTCTGCTTAGCAACAGCTAAAAGAGTCAGTGAGATACACGCCTTCAGCAGGAACATTGGATTTACATCTGAAACGGCTACATGTTCCTTACAGCTTGGTTTTTTAGCCAAAAACGAACTTCCTTCTCGTCCTTGGCCCAAATCGTTCGAAATTCCAAGCCTTGCTAGTTTGGTTGGAAATGAACAAGAAAGAGTACTATGCCCAGTAAGAGCTCTTAAGTACTATTTGAAACGGACTAAGCCATTACGTGGACAATCAGAAGCTTTATGGTGTGCCATTAAGAAACCTTCTTTACCAATGTCGAAGAATGCAGTTTCTTATTATATCAGGCTTTTAATTCGAGAAGCTCATTCCCATCTGAATGAGGAGGACCATGCTTTGCTGAAGGTAAGGACACATGAAGTTAGAGCTGTCGCAACTTCAGTGGGCTTCAAACAAAACAGATCTCTGCAGAGTGTAATGGATGCAACCTATTGGAGAAGCAAGTCAGTGTTCGCATCATTTTACCTTAAAGATGTCCAGTCTCTTTACGAGAACTGCTACACCCTGGGACCATTCGTAGCAGCGAGTGCAGTAGTGGGTGAGGGCTCAGCCACTACATTCCCATAATCCCATAACCTTTTTTAATCTTTCTCTTGAAATGCTTTTTATTGTTGTTTTTTGGGTTGTCCGGAAGGCTAAGAAGCCTTTCGCATCCTGGTTGATTTGGCGGGTGGTCAAATTCTTTCTTGAGAAGCGCCTAGATTAGAGGTTTTGATGAGGTCCTTTAGTATGGGTTGCAGCCCTTCATACTTCAGCTCCTAGGAGTCGCTCAGCGTCCTGTGAGGATTGCGAGGCTCAGTAAGGAAGACGTACTTAAAAAGGCAGAGTAATTGTTCAAGTCGACTTCCTTACCAGGTACTTATTAATTTTATGTTTGTTATTTTGAATAACTGCTAAAATGAAATACGGAATACTTAGCTCTTAAGGTTAACATATATGCTGGTGTCTACCCACCCCCCTGGGTGTGAATCAGCTATATGATCATCGGGTAAGTTTAATATTGAAAAATGTTATTTTCATTAGTAAAATAAATTTTTGAATATACTTACCCGATGATCATAAATTAAAGGACCCACCCTTCCTCCCCAATAGAGACCCAGTGGACCGAGGAGAAAATTGGTTCTGTGTTGACATAGAGTACTTGAGTACCTACTCGACAGATGGCGCTGTTGATGTACACCCCCACCTGTATAGCGATCGCTGGCGTATTCCGCCCGTAGGTTTTTCTGTCGGGCAGCAGAGCTGACAGCTATATGATCATCGGGTAAGTATATTCAAAAATTTATTTTACTAATGAAAATAACATTTTTTGGCAAGGAGATGGTTCAAAAAAAAATTGTGCTGCAGCCATTAATCTTTTCACTTGGTAGCAGTTGGTGCTTAACATGAACAATTTAATCTCCCAAGATGTTAAATTGGGTTTTTTTTTACTCAGGATATTAGTTTAACTTCATACACTTTCTCTTGTGTGTATGAGTTTGTGCTTTTCCATGTACCTATACCTGATTTTTTTAGTTACCAAGATTGAGTTCTTAGACTAAATTACCTTAGCTTACCATAGCAACTGGTTATATTTCTTGCCACACAGTGATTGCTTCATGAATTCACTTCTAAAAGAAAGGTGAAAATTGGAGGAAGTTAAAGAGGTTGGACAACTAGGTTGGCAAGGAGCAAAAACAATAAATGAAGAGTAAAAACAATAAAGTAATATAGCCAGGCATCAGAAGTGTTTTGAAAAATGTCATTCATATAAGTAGTACCCTTTCTGCATGATGTTCTTTAAATCATATGCTGCTATTTTTCAATATTAATCTTACCCGATGATCATGTAGCTGTCAACTCCGTTGCCCGACAGAAATCTACGGTCGGGATACGCCAGCGATCGCTATCCAGGTGGGGGTGTACACAACAGCGTCATCTGTGGTCAGGTACTCAAGTACTTCTTGTCAACAAGACCTCAATTTTTCCTCTGTCGTGCCGCCGGCAAGACCTACATGGATACGCTGTTGATTTTGGAGTCTTTTGTTCACGTTTTGGTGATGTATTTGCTCTGAAATTTAGCCTTCGCTGTTCAGGAAGCTTTATCCTTAGCTTAGCAAGCTTTTGGAATTAATTTGATTCATTGGTTAACGATCTTTGCTTTACTTTGGAATTCCCCCTTGACTACCTCCAATTCAAGATGTCTGACCATTCCCAAGTTCCTAAATACAGGCAGTGTAGTGTTAGGACTTGTAATAGGCGTCTTCCGAAGGCCTCTATAGATCCTCACACCGTATGTTCCAATTGTAGGGGAAAATCCTGTCAATTGGAAGATCGATGTGGGGAATGTGCTGGGCTTTCGGAATTCGATTTTAATGAATTCCTCAGATATACACGTAGGTTAGAGAAGGAGAGAGATAGGAGGAGTTCTTTTCGCTCTGTGGATTTTTCCTCTCCCCATGCCCCTCAACCTTTTCCTTCCCCTGTGGTGGTGACTCCCGAACCTGCTACGAGTGCTCAGCCTGCAATGGCTGATATGTTGCGTGCCATTCAGGCTCTCGGTGATAAGGTGGAGTCGTTGGTTAGTGACCGCAATCAGCTCTTGGCAGATGTCAGAGAGCTGAAAGCGAAGAGTGCAGTGGGAAGTGTTAGTGCTAGTGCTGTGCATAGTGTCAGTGTCAGTGTTGCGCATGAGGGTACATCTGTGCGTGCCAGTCGTCCTCCCAGTCCGGGACCTCTTGCAAGCTCCCAAGCCCAGGGGAGAAGCAATGTCGAAGGACCAAAGGGTTCGGCAGGCCTTGATCGGCGCACGGATGTATCCTCAGTGGTTGCGGACGCATCTGCTAAGGATCGTCCCTTCCACTCCCAGACGAATGAGCCCTTACATTCCTCGTCTGTGGAAGAGGTTTCCAGGAGGAAACGGTGGATCAAGGTCTCACGACCGCTCAAACGTAAGGTCCCTTCCGAGCTAGTCCAACGGCCCAGGTGTAGCCACTGGGTCAGTTCGGACTCGCCGCAGTCATCTGATGACTGCACACCTCCCAAGAGAGGTAGAGTGGTCCCTCAACAGGCCTCTGCATCGTCTGTTGTTGCTCCAACCACAGTTGACCCTAAGTGGTCCATGCTGCAGACTATGCAGTCTCAGCTTGCGGCTTTTATGCAGGAGTATCATGCCGAGAAGGTTAACACCTCTCCTGTTATCCTACAACCCGCAGAGGTTATGCGCTCAGCAGATACTGCGGCTGCCTGCTCCCACACCCTTCCTGTGAGAGCTCCTCCACCGATGCGCAGTCCTCACTGCCAGACGCATGTTCTTGCTGCACCATCTGCTAACATGCGTGAGCTGCCGCATCAGGAGTTGCCGGGTTCCAGCACTATGCGGCATTCTCCTCAGCCCATGCAGCATGCTCTGCAGACCTTACAGCATGCTCCGCATACCATGCAGCATGAGCCGCATACCATGCAGCATGAGCCGCATACCATGCAGCATGAGCCGCATGCCTTACAACATGCTCTGCATACCATACCACATGCTCCTCAGCCCACCGCAGACCCTCCCACACACCGGCCCTCTGCTTTTGTTGTTGCCAGCTCACAGTCTGTCCAGCAGAGGCATGATGATGGATCCGCAGGTACGCATGCACCCGTTCTGCAGGATTCAGCCGTTCAGCTTGCTGCTCTGCCTTTGCCTCTCACAACTCAACTTTCGGATGAGGAGGTATCGGAGGATGAAGCTGCTCATCTGGATGATCCTCACTCTGATGTTGAAGGACACAAGTCTTCGCCACCCTCCTTAGACTTTCGCAAAGTCCTTGCTTTGTTCAGAGAATTGTATCCTGAACACTTTGTGTCTGCAACCCCTCGTTCTCCTCCCTCCGAGTTTGCTCTGGGCATGCAGTCTGCTGCGCCTGCCTTCACCAAGCTTGTTCTCGCCAGATCATCAAGGAGAGCTTTGAGGGTTATGGGGGATTGGTTGCATTCCAAGAAGCAACTGGGAAGGACCTCTTTTGTGTTTCCTCCTCCCAAGCTGGCTTCTAAGTCGAGCGTCTGGTATGCCACGGGAGAGGAACCTGGCTTGGGGGTTCCTGCCTCTGCCCAGGCCGACTTCTCAAGTCTGGTTGACTCTCCCCGCAGGTTGGCTATGAGACGTTCGAAGATCTGCTGGTCCTTTTCCGATCTTGATCATATGTTGAAGGGAGTCTTTCGTGCCTTCGAGATATTCAACTTCCTCGATTGGTGTTTGGGAGCCTTAAGCAGGAAGACTTCCCCTTCTGACAAGGACTCGGCCATGCTGATCATGTCCAGTATGGACAAGGCAATACGGGATGGGTCTGGTGAACTTGCGGCTTCATATGTATCAGGGGTCCTCAAGAAGAGAGAACATCTGTGCTCCTTCTTATCTGCTGGTATCACTCCTTGCCAGAAGTCAGAGTTGCTGTTTGCTCCTCTCTCCAAGTGTCTGTTTCCGGAGGAGTTGATTAAGGGGATGGCTGCCTCTCATCCAGAAGGATACGCATGATCTCATGGCTTCTTCTGCACGTAAGGCTAAAACCTTACCTTCCGTGCCTAGACCCTTCCGCCCTTTAGCAGTTGATACACCTGCTTCTAGGTTCATCCCGCCCTTTCGTGGCAGAACCTCCAGCAGAGGAGGTACCCGTGCAGACAGTCACCGTGGCAAGTCCAAGAAGGGTTCCAAGTCCGCAAAAGGCAAGTTTTGACTGCCTTCCTCTCCAGACAGCAGTAGGAGCCAGACTCAAGACCTTCTGGCAAGCTTGGGAGAGCAGAGGTGCAGACGCTCAGTCTGTGAAGTGGCTAAGGGAGGGATACAGAATTCCGTTCTGCCTCAATCCCCCTCTAGCTACATCTCCCATCAACCTCTCTCCCAACTACAAGGAGAAGGACAAGAGGCTAGCGTTGCAACAAGAGGTGTCGCTCTTGCTACAAAAGGAAGCAGTGGTCATAGTCCGGGATCATCAATCCCCGGGCTTTTACAACCGTCTCTTCCTGGTAGCCAAGAAGACAGGAGGTTGGAGACCGGTGCTGGACGTCAGTGCTCTCAATGCTTATGTCACCAAGCAGACGTTCACGATGGAGACGACGAAGTCGGTCCTAGCAGCGGTCAGGCAGGAGGACTGGATGGTCTCGTTAGACCTGAAAGACGCATACTTTCACGTCCCCATCCATCCAGACTCCCAACCTTTCCTAAGATTCGTCTTTGGAAAGGTTGTGTACCAGTTCCAAGCCCTGTGCTTTGGTCTAAGCACGGCACCTCTTGTGTTTACGAGACTGATGAGGAATATTGCGAAATTCCTTCACTTAGCAGACATCAGAGCCTCCCTCTATTTAGAAGACAGGAGGTTGGAGACCGGTGCTGGACGTCAGTGCTCTCAATGCTTATGTCACCAAGCAGACGTTCACGATGGAGACGACGAAGTCGGTCCTAGCAGCGGTCAGGCAGGAGGACTGGATGGTCTCATTAGACCTGAAAGACGCATACTTTCACGTCCCCATCCATCCAGACTCCCAACCTTTCCTAAGATTCGTCTTTGGAAAGGTTGTGTACCAGTTCCAAGCCCTGTGCTTTGGTCTAAGCACGGCACCTCTTGTGTTTACGAGACTGATGAGGAATATTGCGAAATTCCTTCACTTGGCAGACATCAGAGCCTCCCTCTATTTAGACGACTGGCTTTTAAGAGCTCCCACAAGTCGTCGCTGTCTGGAGAATCTCAGATGGACTATGGATCTGACCAAGGAACTGGGCCTCCTGGTCAATTTAGAGAAGTCCCAGCTCGTCCCATCCCAGACCATTGTTTACCTGGGTATGGAGATTCAGAGTCGAGCTTTTCGGGCTTTTCCGTCGGCCCCAAGGATCAACCAAGCCCTAGAGTGCATCCTGAGCATGCTGAGAAGGAACCGATGCTCAGTCAGGCAGTGGATGAGTCTAACAGGGACACTTTCATCGCTGGCCCTGTTCATCGAGTTAGGGAGACTCCACCTCCGCCCCCTTCAGTATCATCTGGCTGCTCACTGGATAAAGGACATGACGCTAGGGACGGTCTCAGTTCCTGTTTCCGAAGAGATGAGGTCTACTCTAACGTGGTGGAAGAACAGCATTCTTCTCAAGGAAGGTCTTTCGTTAGCTGTTCAGACCCCCGACCACCGTCTCTTCTCGGACGCATCAGACTCGGGCTGGGGTGCGACATTGGACGGACAGGAATGCTCGGGAACATGGAATCAGGAGCAAAGGACACTTCACATCAATTGCAAGGAGTTGTTGGCGGTTCATCTGGCCTTAATAAACTTCAAGTCCCTCCAGCTAAACAAGGTGGTGGAGGTGAACTCCGACAACACCACAGCCTTGGCTTACATCTCCAAGCAGGGGGGGACTCATTCGAGGAAGTTGTTCGAGATCGCAAGGGACCTCCTCATTTGGTCAAAAGATCGAAGGCTTACGCTGGTAACGAGGTTCATTCAGGGCGATATGAATGTCATGGCAGATCGCCTCAGCCGGAAGGGTCAGATCATCCCCACAGAGTGGACCCTTCACAAGAATGTTTGCAGCAGACTTTGGACCTTGTGGGGTCAGCCAACCATAGATCTGTTCGCTACCTCGATGACCAAGAGGCTCCCATTGTATTGTTCTCCGATTCCAGACCCAGCAGCAGTTCACGTGGATGCCTTTCTGCTGGATTGGTCCCATCTCGACCTGTATGCATTCCCGCCGTTCAAGATTGTCAACAGGGTACTTCAGAAATTCGCCTCTCACAAAGGGACACGGCTGACGTTGGTTGCTCCCCTCTGGCCCGCGAGAGAATGGTTCACAGAGGTACTGCAATGGCTGGTCGACGTTCCCAGGACTCTCCCTCTAAGAGTGGACCTTCTGCGTCAACCTCACGTAAAGAAGGTACACCCAAACCTCCACGCTCTTCGTCTGACTGCCTTCAGACTATCGAGAGACTCTCAAGAGCTAGAGGCTTTTCGAAGGAGGCAGCCAGAGCGATTGCCAGAGCAAGGAGGACATCCACTCTCAGAGTCTATCAATCCAAATGGGAAGTCTTCCGAAGCTGGTGCAAGTCCAATGCAGTTTCCTCAACCAGTACCACTGTAACCCAGATTGCTGACTTCCTGTTACATCTAAGGAACGTTAGATCCCTATCAGCTCCTACGATCAAGGGTTACAGAAGTATGTTGGCAGCGGTTTTCCGCCACAGAGGCTTGGATCTTTCCACCAACAAAGATCTACAGGACCTCCTTAGGTCTTTTGAGACCTCAAAGGAACGTCGGTTGTCCAATCCAGGCTGGAGTCTAGACGTGGTCCTAAGGTTCCTGATGTCATCTAGATTTGAACTGCTCCAATCAGCCTCTTTTAAGGACCTCACATTAAAAACTCTTTTCCTCGTATGCCTAGCAACAGCTAAAAGAGTAAGTGAGATCCACGCCTTCAGCAGGAACATAGGTTTCACATCGGAAACGGCTACATGTTCCTTGCAGCTCGGTTTTTTGGCTAAAAACGAGCTTCCTTCACGTCCTTGGCCTAAATCGTTCGAGATCCATAGCCTGTCCAACTTGGTGGGTAACGAACTGGAGAGAGTACTTTGCCCAGTCAGAGCTCTTAGGTACTAATCTAAAAAGGTCAAAACCCTTACGAGGACAATCAGAAGCCTTATGGTGTGCTGTTAAGAAGCCTTCGCTACCAATGTCTAAGAACGCAGTTTCTTACTACATCAGGCTTCTGATTAGAGAAGCTCATTCTCATATGAAGGAAGAAGACCTTGCTTTGCTGAAGGTGAGGACACATGAAGTGAGAGCTGTGGCTACTTCAGTGGCCTTCAAACAGAACCGTTCTCTGCAGAGTGTTATGGATGCAACCTATTGGAGAAGCAAGTCAGTGTTCGCATCATTCTATCTCAAAGATGTCCAGTCTCTTTACGAGAACTGCTACACCCTGGGACCATTCGTAGCAGCGAGTGCAGTAGTAGGTGAGGGCTCAGCCACTACATTCCCATAATCCCATAACCTTTTTAACCTTTCTCTTGAATACTTTTTATTGTTGTTTTGGGTTGTACGGTCGGCTAAGAAGCCTTCCGCATCCTGGTTGATTTGGCGGGTGGTCAATTCTTTCTTGAGAAGCGCCTAGGTTAGAGGTTGTGATGAGGTCCTTTAGTATGGGTTGCAGCCCTTTATACTTCAGCACCTAAGAGTCGTTCAGCATCCTAAGAGGACCGCTACGCTCAGTAAGGAAGACGTACTTAATAAAGGCAGAGTAATGGTTCAAGTCGACTTCCTTACCAGGTACTTATTTATTTTATATTGTTATTTTGAATAAATAATAAAATGAAATACGGGATACTTAGCTTCTTTGTTAACATGTATGCTGGTCTCCACCCACCACCCTGGGTGTGAATCAGCTACATGATCATCGGGTAAGATTAATATTGAAAAATGTTATTTTCATTAGTAAAATAAATTTTTGAATATACTTACCCGATGATCATGATTTAAAGGACCCGCCCTTCCTCCCCATAGAGAACCAGTGGACCGAGGAGAAAATTGAGGTCTTGTTGACAAGAAGTACTTGAGTACCTGACCACAGATGGCGCTGTTGTGTACACCCCCACCTGGATAGCGATCGCTGGCGTATCCCGACCGTAGATTTCTGTCGGGCAACGGAGTTGACAGCTACATGATCATCGGGTAAGTATATTCAAAAATTTATTTTACTAATGAAAATAACATTTTGCATTGAGGTAGAACCTAGAGGGGGTACAAGAATATATAATGATTTTAATCGTGTGTTTGTAATACATATGTTGTATGGGCATCTCTGAGAACTTTTTAATATTTTTAACGGATACCCGTTTATTTTTATTTTATATTATAATATATCACTTTCAACTGTGATTTTCCTTTTGATTTTATTAAAAAAAATCTTAATGACTATTTTGGCAAATTTGGATTACTTAGCAAACTTAACTGGAGTTTCCCCTTTTTATTGCTCAAGAAATATTGATTTCGGCTGCAGCGTTGTTGAATTGATTCTTATTGGATAATTTCTAATAATAGATATAATTCTCTCTCTCTCTCTCTCTCTCTCTCTCTCTCTCTCTCTCTCTCTCTCTCATTTTATTAGTCTCTTTTTCTCTACCCAATAGCAAGTGGAGTCACCGTGGGTGTACTAAAAAGTCTTCGAGACATTCAAAATCCTTGTAACTTTCATTTTATCAGAAGTATAATGTGTCATAACTATAAAGGTTTTGAAGAGTTTATTGTGGGTTGGTTATATATATATATATACACCTAATTGTGAGAATGATGCAGTAACCATTTAAAGTAACTTAAATGAGAAAATGCTACTATGAAGGGATTGGAATGATATTGATAAATTATTTACAAGTATTCTGTATTGAATATTTTTTATATATATTTCCTCAGCCTTATAGCCAACCTGCATAATTTAGTAGAAATTTGTTGTCGATTTTTGTTGAAACTCTAGTCCATTTCTCTTAGCGAGTCATATTTGCACCGACTCGCAGCGGTGCCCTTTTAGCTCGGAAAAGTTTCCTGATCGCTGATTGGTTGGACAAGATAATTCTAACCAATCAGCGACCAGGAAACCTTTCCGAGCTAAAAGGGTACCGTTGCGAGTCTGTGCAAATATGACTCGCTAAAAGAAATGGACTATACTGTAGTCAAATACCGTATGTTATTTAAATGAATCTCCCGTGATGTTCAAGTGAGAATAGAAATATTTTTTTTTTATTAAAATTCAATTTATCCTTCTAGCTGTGACTTCATTGAAGAGTAGTTGTTGCTTAAAGAGCCTAGGACTGCAATATTTTATTTAGAATAAAAAGATGCAGTTGATAACCCTTGGAATTGTAAGCATAGCTGATGAAATGAGAGCTCCAACTTTAGTTTTTGTTTGATCAAAGGTTAGTTGTAGTTGCTGTAATTTAATATTTCTTCTTTATTTCTTTTATACCAAATTAAGAATCAATCCCAAAGTTGAACTCTTAAACAAACATTTTGACGTGTAGGTTACCCTGAAGAGTAATAACTAGATTAAGCAGAGCTTGTTTTTTTTATTTCTTTCTCAGGTGTTCTATTTTGGTTTTTATTATTATTATTATTATTATTATCATTACTTGCTAAGCTACGACCCTAGTTGGAAAAGAACGATGCTATAAGCTCAAGGGCTAATGGTGTTCTTTATTTTTGTAAGGTTTGATTTGTAGGGATTTTTTGGAGTTTTTTTATTGTATTTGGAAGAACTTTGCTAAATATCAGTGTTATAGAGTAAAACTTCCAAAATGTTATGGTCTTTCAGAATTTGATAAAGTACGTTCAATTAACGTTCTAAATCTTCGTCCAGTCAACTTGCTTAGTACTGTACTGAGGAATGTGTAACAAATTAATAGGGTAGAAACCTATCCCAAGTAGCACGGCCTCCTTCAAAAATGCTGTTTAATGTTTTATGTTTAATATGAAGATCGGATTTATTTAACGGACTTGTGTTTGATAGGTACAGTTTAGACATATACTGTAGTTTGATACATTGTAAGTTTACAATGTGGTTCCATGTTTATCTCCTAAGTGTAATACTGTATATTTTACAGATAGATTTTTATTTGCACCATGGTAAATTTTTTGCTACTACTATTGCATCAAAGTTTTCACCAAAATGTACTTCAAGTTGCAGAATGTTAAATTATATTCCATTTTTCAAAACTGATTTTTAAATAAAATTCCCCAAATATTTAGACCATTTTTTTAACCTCAACGTATATTTGTTTGTAGTCTTGTGTTAGTTACAATTCTACTGTACAGTATTTATTTTATGAACTAAATTTGCTGTAATTTCATCTTAAATGCAGATTAAATGGTTTTGTTGAATTAATTTATTTTGTTTGCAATAAAGTTAATCAGCATCCTTAGTTTCTTGGTATATATAACCTCTCTCTCTCTCTCTCTCTCTCTCTCTCTCTCTCTCTCTCTCATTCTCTCTCTCTCTCTCTCTCTCTCTCTCTCTCTCTCTCTCTCTCTCTCTCTCTCTCTCTCTCTCTCGTAGAAAGGACTGCTTATTCCCTAATAAATTCCTGTGTATTTTAAACAAGGAAACACAAAGTTGCTGATTTCAGTTTGTGTAGGATTTAAATAGGGATTAAGATTATTCATGAATCACACTAATCAGATTTATTTTTTATATGCTACCTTTAGGGTATCTAGAAATTTATTTATAAGTTATAACTTGTATAAATTTCAATTCAGTTTGCTCAGTAATTTTTGTAATTAGAATTTACTTTCCACTGATATTATGAGAAGTCTTGCAATTTCTGTTGTTTGACTGGCTCACTGAACTACTATAAGTAGTTTCTTAGAGATAGGTGTCACATTCAGTTGCTTTACACCTGTTGGTGTCTGCATAACCAATATTCTTTAACGTTGGACTCTGCCATAGTTATCAGTACTTTAACTTCCAGATGACTTGTAATCCTGCTATACTAAAGATGTAAGACATGTGCTTTGGGTAACAATGACTTATTTGATGTAAGGTAAGTTTATATATTTCAGATTACTTTCAATTTATACAGTACAGTAATTGTTGTTATTTTTTCAGTTTGCTTATCAAGAATCAGATTCTAATTTTATGCATTCATCACCACCAAAGAAAGTATTTATTCTTAAACATTTACTTTATACTTAGTTAATTGGTTACCTGCTTCTAATAGACTATAGTAACTAGATATTATTAGACAAAGAATGTTCATTACAAGATGAATATTTCTATGAAACTGCTCCGATGTTCATATTGCTTTTCTCTGAAAGCTTAGTTATCGACATTCACCCCTAAAACTAAAAAAAAAGTTCCCATTTCTTTTCCTTCTGATAGACTTATATCTCTAGTAAAGTAATAAGTCAATCTAGAAGTTAAATTGCAAAAAACAAATGGAGTGGCTGGAGCAATCTGAGGGTGACCCGACCAATAGTTGTCCGTTATATTATATCATGTATCGTATCTTGCTATATAATTGCAGAGTTAGAATTGACAGATGGTAATTGTATTTTGAACAGGAGGTGACATACATGCTCATTGTTGTGTAATTCTGTTTTGGGTCTGCAGAACATGTTCTAATCTCTCGCAATTATTAAACCTCGTAACTAAAATGAACTGACAGATGCATTCAACTTTAGCACTTAATCTGCAGGAGGATAAGGCTGAGCCAGTATTTCACTTACAGGTAATAAAATTCATTATGTCTATGAATGTCCCTTGATGTTCATATTGCTTTGGCCTACGAGCCTGAGTCAATATCGACGTTACCCAAGAAAACTAAAAACTTCCTGTTTTCATGCCTTCAAGGCAAATTCTGGTGGTTAAAGGTAACCCAATTCAGTCTCTTTCATCATGTGTTCTCACAGACCATCTGTCTCTCTACCATAGCACTTCCCCTAATTTTGGGAGGTAACTTACATAAAAAGAACAAAACAGAATTTTTCTTCTCATCGTTCCTATCTGCCTGACAATCGATGAAGAAAAAATATTGAAACCATAGATTTCATAAAGTAACATTTTCTTCTAATCCAGTTCCTCGAGATGAGTAGCTAAGAGTTGAAGTAGAATTAATCAACTAAGTGCTCATAAGGCACTCATTATCAACCACTTGTTAACTATTTGATTGCAAATTTTGATAGTGATTATTTGGATTCTCCCCATAATAAATTGAATGTTCCTCTAGGAGTTTTGAAAATTTATTTCTATGATCTTTCCCAGATGTTCATATTGGTATGTCCCCGAAGCTGACTCACTATTGACGCTACCCCCCAAAAACTAAATGTTTCCTGTTGTCTTCCTTTCAAACTCTTACCCACCAAGGTTACATCTGTTGGATAAAGGGAACCTAATTCAGTCTCTACCATTGTGTTATATTCACATTTCATTTTTTTATCACAGGAGGAAAATCCTATGAGGAGTTTTCTTATAAGATTTTAGAAACCATAGAATTTCTATTTCACAAGTTTTACGTAAAGTAACATTTTCCCCTGTCCAGTTTCTCAAGATAAGTAGCCGAGAACTTTAGTAGAAAATTCAACAAGGTGTTTACAAGGTCCTCATTATTAACTATTTGATAGGGTTTTTTTTGAGTCTTGCTATATTTTTACTTTTTCCCTTGTGTTTTGTAATTTATTTAACTATTAATTTGAGATGCCTTCTTCTGGAATTGATATATATGTTAGTGAGAGTAGTTCACGCATTTGTGAAAGTGTTTGTTTATTTTGTTTTGAAGAAGGTGGTTACTTTTCCACTCTTTGAAGTTTGGTTTAGTAACTGATCTGTAAGTCGTCATACACATTAAATAATTCACATTTTGTATACAACTTTACTAATTTTGCTTTGTTTTTTAGTTCAGGGGAATCTAAAGAGATTGATTAAAGTTTTTCTGTATGTATCTTTCGCTTTTTTTCAACACAGTTAGGATATTACTCGGAGCATTAAATAATCCTGGTTTCATCGTAGTTCCTGGGGATATGGTTTAATAATATTTTTTTAAATATTTAACTTAGCCGGTGAATATATAGCTGCAACTCTGTTGCTCGACAGTCAAAAAACTGTACAAAAAAATTCGCCAGCGATCGCTATACAGGTTGCGGGTGTGCCCATCAGCGCCAACTGTCGGCCAGATACCAAACTCCATGTAAACAAAGACTCAATTTTCTCTCTGTCGACATGTCGACAAGACGTACTTTACTCGCTGTTGAAACCTGGAGTTTTTCCCATCATCTTTGGTGAAGTACTATATTCTGGTTTGAGCTTTCGCAGTGCAGGTGTTTTATCTTCATCTTAAATCTTGAACTCGTTTTGGATAGATTTAATTTTTAGTGACAAAGAGAGTATGGACTTTCTTTCACTTTTAAATGGCCGACCCTTCCCTTAGACGGAAGTGTGTTTAGGCTTTTAGTAATTATCTTATCACGTTATAAATTAATTATAGATTTGCCTCTTCGATTAACTTTCCATTTATAATAAACATAAAAAAAAAAAAAAATTTAATGTTTTGTTTATATGCGACCTTTCCTGAGAGTAGGCGGTCCTAACTTGGAAACCGAAGTTAATCAACGTTGAACCCTTTCAATCGTAAATAGCTTTTATAGAGCTAATGATTTAAAACTTTTTAAATGAAATATTTTATGAAAGAATTTCTTTGAATAGTCTTCGTACTGTTTTCAAAGATGAACTAACGTTTAGTTTATTTATGCTACGCAGTTTGCGCTCTATCGTTACGATAGAGAGAGAGTGTATCACGGTTTCACTTTGCATAGGCAGTCAAAGCAGTCTCGAGTGGACGCTGTGCGTCCTCACGCACCTGTTGTTGTTGACAGTTCAGTTGTTGACAGTTCACAGACTGTCAAGCAGTTTCATGGCGTTGCGTCCTGGTCCGCTACTAATGCACCAGTGTGTGTGGACTCTGCTTGTAAAGCATTGCCACCACGGTAGGTCTCTCCCTTGCTTGAGACTCAGCTTTTATCGGACAAGGTTCCTTTAGATGAGGAAGTTGCTGTTCCCCCTCCTACTGATATTCCCTTGAAGACTCTGTCAGACGGAGAGGAGCCTAAAGCTGCTTAGCCCTCTATGGACTTTAATTAAATCATGCTGATTTTTAAGGATCTTTGTCCGGATCTTTTTGTAACTGCTGCTCCTCGTTCACCTAAACGTCAGAGCTTACACTAGGCCTAGCCACTTCGAAGCCGTTGTTTATAAGCTAGTGCTCTCTCGCTCTCCTAGAGAGCTTTACGTTTGCTAGGCGACTGGTTTATCACCAGGAGGAGTTTGGGGGATACAGCCTTTGCTTTCCCTTCTTTTAAACTGGCTTATAGAGCGAGAGTCTGATATGACACGAGAGAAGTTCTCGGCTTGGGAGTTCCTGCCTCTGCCCAGATAGACTTCTCAAATCTCGTAGACTCTCCCTGGCGCCTGGCCAGGAGACGCTCCAAGTTTTTTACAGGTCAACTTCACAGCTGTTTTCGAGCCTTTGAAGTTTTGCTGTACAATTATGTCATGCATAAACAAGGCTTTCAGGGATGGAAAGCGGTACCGCCTCAGTCGCTAACCCCATCTGTTGCCGCACCTGCTCCCGTAGACCCTAAATGGGCTTTGCTGCAAGACATGCAGTCCAAGCTTGCGTCCTTGATAGAGGACTTTTCTGCGGAGAAGGTTGCTGCCGAACCTTCTGGCCAACAACCTTCCAACCGGTCGGTTGTGCGTCCTGTTGACGCTGAGGAACCTTCTCGCGTCTACCAGTTGAGGTGGTTCCTCCACCGATGCGACCCAGTGTGGGTTGCCAGCCGCACGTTGACGTTAAGCGACGCTCGGAGGTGGTTGTTGACGTTCAGGACGTTCAACAACCATCAGAGGTGACTTGTTTTGACGCGGTGCGTCAACCTCAGCAACCCGGTATGGTGTTGACTGCACAACCCAGACGGTCTAGACAGTCTCGGGTGGACGCTGTGCTTCCTCGCGCACCCATGGTTGTTGACAGTTCACAGACTGTGCAGCAGTTCCATGACGTTGCGTCCGGCTCCGTCACGCATGCACCAGTGCGACCGGACTCAGCGAGCCAGACGTTGCCCACTCCGTTGCCGTTTCCTCATCAGTTTTCGGATGAGGAACTATCTGATGAGGACGTTGCTGAACAACAAGACGATCAGCCCCCAGAATAGATCAAGCCCTGCTATCCATCCAGAAGATGCTGAAGAAGGAACGCTGCTCAGTCAGGCTGTGGATGAGTCTGGTGGGGACGCTGTCATCCCTGGAACAGTTTGTATCACTAGGAAGACTACACCTCCGTCCTCTTCAATACCATCTGGCTTTTCACTGGAAAAAGGACAAGACGCTAGAAGCGGTCTCGATCCCGATTTCCGGAAAGATAAAGTCTTGTCTGACTTGGTGGAAGGACAATATCAACCTAAGAGAGGGTCTTCCCCTGGCTGTTCAGACTCCCCACCACGTTCTCTTCTCGGACACATCGGACTTGGGCTGGGGCGCGACACTGGACGGTCGGGAATGCTCAGGTCTATGGAACTCGAGTCAGAGGAGCATGCATATCAACTGCAAGGAGCTGTTGGCAGTTCATCTGGCCTTGAAAAGCTTCGAGTATCTCCTTCGAGGCAAAGTGGTGGAAGTAAACTCGGACAACACCACGGCCTTGGCGTACATCTCCAAACAAGGAGGTACCCACTCACTGACGTTGTACGAGATCGCAAGGGACCTGCTCATCTGGTCAAAAGGTCAAGACATCTCCCTAGTAACGAGGTTCATCCAAGGCGACTTGAACGTCATAGCAGATTGTCTCAGTCGGAAAGGGCAAGTAATTCCAACCGAATGGACCCTCCACAAGGATGTGTGCAAGAGACTTTGGGCCACTTGGGGTAAACCATCCATAGATCTCTTTGCAACCTCGCTGACCAAGAGGCTTCCAATCTATTGCTCTCCAGTCCCGGACCCAGCAGCAATACATATAGATGCTTTCCTCCTAGATTGGTCACATCTGGATCTCTACGCATTCCCACCGTTCAAGATTGTCAACAAGGTACTGCAGAAGTTCGCCTCTCACGAAGGGACAAGGTTGACGTTAGTTGCTCCCCTCTGGCCCGCGAGAGAATGGTTCACCGAGATACTTCGATGGTTAGTAGACGTTCCCAGAAGTCTTCCTCTAAGGGTAGACCTTCTACGTCAACCACACGTAAAGAAGGTACTCCAAAGCCTCCACGCTCTTCGTCTGACTGCCTTCAGACTATCGAAAGACTCTCGAGAGCTAGAGGCTTTTCGAAGGAGGCAGCCAGTGCGATTGCTAGAGCAAGGAGAGCGCCTACCATTAGAGTCTACCAATCGAAGTGGGAAGTCTTCCGAGACTGGTGCAAGTCAGTTTCTGTATCCTCGACCAGTACCTCTGTAGCTCAAATAGCTGATTTTCTCTTATACCTGAGAAAAGGACGATCCCTTTCAGCTCCCACTATCAAGGGCTACAGAAGCATGTTGGCATCGGTCTTCCGGCATAGAGGCTTAGATCTTTCCAACATAAAGATCTGCAAGACCTCCTTAAGTCTTTTGAGACCACCAAGGAGCGTCGTTTGGCTACCCCTGGGTGGAATTTAGACGTGGTACTAAGATTCCTCATGTCAGACAGGTTGGAGCCGTTACAATCAGCCTCCCTGAAAGATCTCACTCTTAAGACTTTTCCTGGTATGCTTAGCCTCGGCTAAAAGAGTCAGTGAGATTCATGCCTTCAGCAAGAACATCGGATTTTCGTCGGAAAAAGCCACTTGTTCGCTGCAACTTGGTTTTCTAGCCGAAAATGAGCTGCCTTCTCGGCCTTGGCCTAAATCTTTCGATATTCCCAGCTTATCGGAGATCGTAGGCAATGAACTAGAAAGAGTCTTATGCCCTGTTAGAGCTCTTAAGTTCTATTTAAAGCGTACTAAACCTTTACGAGGCCAATCTGAAGCTTTATGGTGTTCAGTTAAGAAACCATCCTTGCCTATGTCAAAGAATGCTTGGTCAGACTTTATCAGATTGTTAATACGAGAAGCTCATTCACATCTGAGTGAGGAAGACCGAACTTTGCTTAAGGTGAAGACGCACGAAGTTAGAGCTGTAGCAACTTCCGTGGCCTTTAAGCAAAATATATCTCTGCAAAGTATAATGGACGCAACCTATTGGAGAAGCAAGTCAGTGTTCGCGTCATTTTACTTGAAAGATGTCCAGTCTCTTTACGAGAACTGCTACACACTGGGACCATTCGTAGCAGCGAGTGCAGTAGGGGGTGAGGGCTCAACCACTACAATTCCCTAATTCCATATCCTTTTAATCTGTCTCTTGAAATGTTGTTTTTTATGGGTTGTCCGGAAGGCTAAGAAGCCTTTCGCATCCTGGTTGATTTGGCGGGTGGTCAAAGTCATTTCTTGAGAGCGCCCAGATTAGGGGTTTGATGAGGTCCTGTTGTATGGGTTGCAGCCCTTGATACTTCAGCTCCTAGGGGTCTGTCAGCATCCTAAGAGGATCGCGAGGCTCCGTAAGGAAGACGTACTTATAAGGCAGAGTAATCGTCTAAGTTGACTTCCTTACCAGGTACCTATTTATTTTGTTTTTGTTATTTTGATAACTTCTAAAATGAAATAAAAACTCTTAGCTCATAAGATGTAAACACTATTTAATTGGTCTCTACCCACCACCCTGGGTGTGAATCAGCTATATATTCACCGGCTAAGTTAAATATTTAAAAATGATATTTTAATTATAAAATAGATTTTTGAATATACTTACCCGGTGAATATAAATTAAACGACCCTCCCTTCCTCCCCAATAGAGACGCAGTGGGATGAGGAGAAAATTGAGTCTTTGTTTACATGGAGTTTGGTATCTGGCCAACAGTTGGCGCTGATGGGCACACCCGCAACCTGTATAGCGATCGCTGGCGAGTTTTTTTGTACAGTTTTTTGTCTGTCGAGCAACAGAGTTGCAGCTATATATTCACCGGGTTAGTATATTCAAAAATTTATTTTATAATTAAAATATCATGTTTCTTTTAGTTTTATTAATAGATGAATATAGTTAGTCTGACAGGTATTTAGAATAATCGTAGCTGTAATGGTTTGGTACTGAGGCACTATACTAAAATGTGAGTCTGGTTTACAAATGAATATTGTTTTAGGACTTTAGATTGACTATATCTTTCCTTCATGATTCACCTCCCTCCAATTGAACATCAGAGAAGGTCCATAGAAATCAAATCTTTGCATCAATTCCATCCCCTGAATATAGATCTGGGGTTGGTGAATCCCTTAATAGAGATTTAGCTAGAATTAGTGCATGGTGCAAATTATGGGGTATGAAGTTAAATCCTAACAAAACTCAAAGTATGATTGTAAGTAGGTCAAGGACGGTGGCTCCTCAACATCCGGATCTCAGTATTGATAATGTTTCTTTAAATTTGTATGACTCTTTCAAAATTTTAGGTGTGATTCTCGACAGCAAATTTACTTTTGAGAAACATATAAGGTCTGTGTCTTCTTCAATTGCACAAAAAATTGGCTTATTGAGAAAGTCTCTTAAGATATTCGGTGATCAATCTATTCTGAAGAAGTGTTTTAATTCTTTTATTCTACCTTGTTTTGAGTATTGTTCTCCTGTCTGGTCTTCAGCTGCTGATTCTCATCTTAATTTGTTGGACAGAAACTTACGGTCTATTAAATTTCTTATTCCTGATCTAGATATTAATCTCTGGCACCGTCGTTCAATTAGTTCATTATGCATGTTGCATAAGATTTTTCCTAACTCTGACCATCCTTTACATTCAGATCTCCCTGGACAATTCTGTCCTGTCCGTAATACTAGGCTGGCAGTTAATTCTAATAGCCAGGCCTTCTCCTAATCGGGTAGTTGAACCAGTAGAACTTCAAAAGTTCAAAGTTGCAGCAAATGCTTTTTTGTTGACCAGGCGGACATGAGTCTTTTTAAAGTTTATGTATGACATATTTGTTTTTGATATTGTTAATAATTTATATGTGACATGTCTGTTTTGACGTTGTTACTTTTTTTAGAATGATTTATTGTTAATTTGTTCTCTTCATTTCTTTATTTCCTTATTTCCTTTCCTCACTGGGCTATTTTTCCCTGTTGCAGCCCCTGGGCTTATAGCATCTTGCTTTTCCAACTAGGGTTGTAGCTTGGATATTAATAATAATAATAATAATAATAATAATAATAACGATGAAATTTTTTACTATATTGCTATCTTCCCTTGATATTCTTGAACTTGCCCAACCTTCTCACCACTGACTAATGATGTCAAGAGGATAGGATATTAGTTTCTACTTGAAGACTAAATTGGGTTACCATTAACCACCAAACGTCGCCTTGGTATGCAAGCGGCATGGCCTCTTGAAGGGAAGTAAATGGGAAATTTTTGTTTTATGGGGGTAATGTCAGTATTTAGTCAGCTTTGAAGGATAAAGCAACACAAACATCAGGTGGGTATAGAAATATCAAATCTATTATTAAAATTCCGTTTCTTATCTTGTAATTCCTGTGATTCTGTTTAAAGGCTTACAGGTTTGAAGGCCGCTCATGATTGGCAGAGGCAAGGGACAGTGACATTGCCCTATCAAGCAGAACAATTCCCTAGAGACTGACCATATATACATATGATCAGTGCCCAAACCCCCTCTCCACCCAAGCTATGACCAAGGAGGGCCAACCAATGGCTGCTGATGACTCAGCAGATAGACCTATAAGCTCCCCCAAACCCCCCTCCTCCATCCTTAGCTTACAAAGATGGTGAGGTTGCAGCGACCAAAGAAACTAACGAGTTTGAGTGGGACTCGAACCCCAGTCTGGCGATCACCAGTCAAGGACCTTACCACATTGGCCACCACAACCACACAAAATACTGAGTTCCAATCTTTCTTTTGCCTGTGGGAAGTTGGTATTGCAAGGAACTAAAGCTCTGTAAATGCTTGCACCATCCAACACAGAAACTATTGATTGGTTACCAAAATGAATTATGCTGTCATTATAAATGTAAAGTACAACTTCCTGCCTATTTATAGCATCCCCCAACAAAAAGTATCTTTGTCATTAAGAAAAATCCATACAAAAACAATCGATGGGTATGATATGCAACTTGGGCATTATCTGGAAATGGACATTATAACATCAGTATTAATTGCCATAGATGAGAAGGCTGTGTTGCTATCAGTCTTCTTCCAAAATAAAAAATGCTATTACCTTTGAAAAAATATCTATACAAAAAACAATCACTGCATCCCGATTGGTACATAGGCATTGGGTAAAAATGAATATTACAGTGTAAATGACACATGCCTGGGATAAAAAGAAACAATTACTTATATGTTTCAATGATTTTTACTTCCATTAAAAAAGTCAACAATGAAGTAAATGTGTTTTTTTCCTCACGACATGATAGAAATATTAGAAATTGTCAGTAAGTTGGAAAGTTAATGCACATAAATTTATAGCCTTCTAATGACTAGTTATCTTACTTTGATTATCTTTTAAAACATAATCCAATGTAATTCAGGGTAATAAGTTTCCTCCCCAAAATAGTAAATATAAGACTTTCAAAGTAAAATATCAGTTTGAAATAGAAACAAATACAGCAAGGAGAAATTGTACTATGGCTACTATAATGACTGCTTCATAATTTTAATTAGGACCTAAAACAAATTAAAGTTATGCTGCATGATATGGAATGGTAGCATTAGATGATGGATAAAATGATAAAATAATCAATAAGGAAGTAAAATGTAAAAATATATGGTTTTGAAATGGATGTACAGTAACAGCATTTGGCTTGGAATAATGTGACATTTTATGAGGACATTAAATTTGTATTTTGGGATGTTCTAATCCTTAAAGAATTAATTCACTCTTTTTTTACAAGTTAAAGAAAAAAACATAAGATGACAAATTCATGATGCAGAACGAACTTTCTCTTATGTACTTTGGACACATTCTGTATTATGTATCGTCCCTTTTTGCCAGCACTGTTAGTTTTGTTCAAAGTGTTATTTTGGCCGCATATCAAAGAGATAACCACGTGGTAACGACTTGAATGTGTTTCTATATACAAGCATCACAAAAACTATGGTTATCAAGTCTTCACAGCAAAGTAAGATCAGATGAAGTGCAATGGCATTTGGGCAATTATCATCAATAATACAGGTAGATAAATATTTTTAAGACTTAAAAAAGCCGTATTTTCTTATTTTTGGTTCGGGACCTCATCAGAAGCTGGCACTCAACTCATGGCTTCAAGTTTCTTCATTTCCTCAGCACTGATTGCCAGATCTTCCTTTGAGTGCTTCTTCGTTGCAGGGTACTTGTTTTGATTCCAGTGATGGATCCAGGTAGTGAGTGGACGTCCCCTACCTATATCTTCAGCTTCTTGGAATGTTTGGGGCAGAGGGAGTCCTAGAGTTTCTGGCAATGCAAGTGATGTCAAGAAGCTCATACCCAAGAGACCCAACATAATCCAGTACTGGAAAGTAGGACCCATCCCAGCCTAGAAGACAGAGTATGTTTTGATTAGCTCGACTAATACTGTACTGAAGCAGAGCTTCATTTAGCTTAAAGCCTATACAGAAGGTCCTCAACTTACAAACGGTAAATTCCAAGAAGCTGTTTATTAGTCAAATTTTGTACATTTTGTCCTAGGGTAGGCCTAACCTTACTCCCAGGCCTACAATTCAGAGAAACAAAAGTCAAATAGTATCGTTTCATAGGGAATAAATATTATGTCATTGCAAATATAATTTTACCTACTGTAATAAATGATATAATATTGTTTTATTACAATATTTCTTTATCTTATTACAGTATACTAGCTTTTGATACAATATCTGAGATATATGATTTCGGTTGGATTTGTGTTTGTATCTCTGAATGCTTGTAAGTTGAGGACCTGTAGACATAAGTTTACCCAATTCTGTAAAAAGAAAAAAAAAGGAGTACTGTATATGAGTATTCATTATCTCAACCAATAGTGCTGGAAATTAGGGCTTAATTTAGCCTGGAAATAAAAAGTATAAATAAATTAGTTCAATCAAACTGGGAAAGTAGGGCCTCATCCACCCTGCAACCCAGAAGTATGCTATTAGTTCACTAGAGTACTGTGAAATAGAGCGTGATTAACCTTTAAAATGAAAAGTATAGAGAAAAATAGTTCACTAGAGTACTGCGAAATAGAGCTTGATTAATTTTGGAAATTAAAAGTATACAGAAAAATAGTTCACTAGATTACTGTGAAATATAGCGTGATTAACCTTGGAAATGAAAAGTATAGAGAAAAATAGTTCACTAGAGTACTGTAAAACAGAGCTTGATTAACCTTAGAAATTAAAAGTATACAGAAAAATAGCTCACTAGATTACTGTGAAATATAGCGTGATTAGCCTTGAAAATGAAAAGTATAGAGAAAAATAGTTCACTAGAGTACTGCGAAATAGAGCTTGATTAACCTTGGAAATTAAAAGTATACAGAAAAATAGTTCACTAGATTACTGTGAAATATAGCGTGATTAACCTTGGAAATGAAAAGTATAGAGAAAAATAGTTCACTAGAGTACTGTAAAACAGAGCTTGATTAACCTTGGAAATTAAAAGTATACAGAAAAATAGTTCACTAGATTATTGTGAAATATAGCGTGATTAACCTTGGAAATGAAAAGTATACAGAAAAACCTTCATTGAAAGTAGGGCCAAATTTAGATGAAGTCTAAATTATATCTCCATAGGTTAATAATTGATCTAGAAGTTCAATGTATGGAGAAATTATGTACTTTTGTGAGAATTGCCAATAGATTTTCATGCTATCACTTTTTCCAGCCTTAATATTTATTTGGTACTACAGTACATAAATACATCCTTTTGCCCTTTAATAGGAGTATGATTTCAATGAAGCTGGAAACTCAGCTGTTAAAATTTATAACGAGGTGTAGATAGTTACTGGCATGTAGTCGGGGAAGCCAATTCAGACTAGTCACTTTGACTTCAGCCGCCAAGTAGTTAGCACTCTTGATGTTAACATACTTGGATTGCTTACACTTTCTTTTGTTTCTATGAACCTCCCTTGGTGTTCATATTGCTTCTTCTCCAGTAGCTCATTTTATCAACGTTTACCCCCAAAAATTTGCAAAAAAAAATTTTCCATGTACTTTCTTTTCAAAAGATACATGGCCCCTGTAAAGTAATGAGACAATCTAGCATTTGATGGTAGGTAGAACACAAGGAGTTTCCCTTTCTTCAGTTTTTCTGTCAAAGTGTTTAGTTGAGGCTTGTAACTCCTTATCTAGATTGTGATAAGTCTTTAATGCATATTAGTTTAATACCTACTCAATTGGTTGGCATGTCTGCACAGGGAAAGCACTTACAGATTGTTGTGTGATCGGCGAATTAAGAAACCACATGCTGGCATGCAGTCCTGCCCAGGGATTTCCTGCCGTAAGTGTGGACCTTTATGAGCAGAACTTTAGTGAATACCCATTCTCTGTGCCCTTCTTGTAAGGGTCATTACTGCGTGATCATCACCTTGTTAGGAGTGTAAGGTGTGACTGTCCAAGGACAGTGACACCTTACAGTGGCTGGAGTACAGCAAGAATAGGAAAAAGTACAGTAGTTCAATCAAGATTCTTCTTCTTCGAGGTTTTCCTTGAAGGCTAGGAAATCTGTTGTACCTCTCCTTTCTACTTCTGGTACTTTGCTTTTGAATCTTCAAATCCCTCGTCATGGAGAAGTAAAAAAAAAAACACTAATTTAACCTTAGGGTAGGGCAAGCTCACCTGTCAACAATCGTTCCTCTATTAAAGAATGATCACCTCTTCACATACACTCTTCTGTGAGTGATTATTTTCCAGAAAATGTGTACAGTACTCTTCTGTTCGCCCTTTCGCTCACTCACATCTGCACGCATGTTTGTGCACCCTTATCGCTTACTAAACATGTCTGTACAGTATGATCATCCCCTCTTCCAGAAACCTCACCTTTCAGTGGTCGAACTTCAGTGGAGGACTCTTCACACGGAATTCATTGAAAAAAGGCTACCTTTAATTACTCCTCACAAGATTGATCTCCTTTCAAAAGATCACCAGATATGGAGGCCAGTCTTAAAAGTCACTCACCTAAGACACCTTGGGCAAGTTTCTCCAGAACTCATTCTTTCTGATACTCCTCGAGGAATAGGCCCCCTCAAGCTCATCAGAGAACTTCAGCTTCGTAAGGTTTCAGGTATACTTCAAGTGCACTTCAGTCTGCAGGTCTTTCTAATGTGTCCATGTTTGCACTGTAGAGGTAAAAGCACTCCCTTCATCACCCAAGGCTAGAACAGGAACAAAGAAAATCTCTAGGTCTGTAAGGAAAGACCTTATTGCAAGGGACACACTAGAATACCACAATTGCTGCAAATAACATTTGTACGATTACTCCGATATCCACTTGCTATATACCCAGTCATACTAAACCAATAGCACTTAACCACTTTCTCTTTCTTACACTTGATAACGCGATGCTTTATCTCACCAGACCGAAAACATGCACTTAATGCTCATCTACAGTCATTACTTTTATGTCCTACTTTTTCACACCTACTGTATAACACTTTTCTTTGTGTATACAACTACCTGACCTACCTCACTGCGCACTAGCATTCTTATCTCTCCAAAACTGATCTCTCTCTCTCTCTCTCTCTCTCTCTCTCTCTCTCTCTCTCTCTCTCTCTCTCTCTCTCTCTCTCTCTCTCTTTCTCTCTCTTTCTCTAAGAGAACTGAAGCCACACATGTGGAACATCACATGAGTCAGATCTTTGAAGAGGGCCCCTTACGAACTTTTAAAGCAGATATGCGACAAAGATTTAACACTTAAGACAGTCTTCTTACTTACCCTGGCTTCAACAAAACAAGTTGGAGAGCATTATGGATTATCACCATCTTCTTCTGGCTTTGTGAAATGATAGATAGATCATAAAACCAGACACCAGAGGAGCCAGAAAAAACCTGCATAGGCATGCACTCACGAAGTCAGAGGAGTGGGTGTGACATTAGCCTATAAGAATAACCTGCCAGTGGCTCAAGTCCGGAAAGCAGTAGCATGCCTAGCTCCATCATAGGACAAGAGCTTATCAACTGAAGATTTCAGGTCATAGAAAGGGGAATTGGAGTTAACCTTCATGCTCCTCAGAGTGTTCTGACATATAGGAATTTTAAACCAACAGTTTGTTACTTGTAGCTTCCTCTTCCATAAGGATGAGTCTCCAATTAAAGGGCGAATGTTTGTACAGTATTCATGTATGAACAAATCACAAATTTTTAAAAGTTTGTTTTTTCCTAACTATACAAACCTAAGTCTTTTATGTTATACTTCCTGTCTCATCCGCCCCGCAAGTCCTAGGTGACGTTTCAGAGTGGCTACTCAGTGAGCCAATAAGGGGATGGGGCTTCCACCCGTTTCCCTCCATTAAATATCTACGCCTTGTTATGAATTTTAACAGCTGAGTTTTCAGCTTTGCTGAAATCATACTCATATTAAAGGGCTCAGGTTTGTTTAGTTAGAAAAAATACAAATTACTTTTAAAAATTTGTGGTGTATGAGTATATGAAAATGCATATATCAGTGAAATTAATAACGAAATACTGTTTCAGTATTATTTGGCATATGAATTTTAGATATATTTGTCTTGCAATAGTATATAAAATTCAGAAAAGCCAAAGGGAAATATGATATCTTACATTTAAGACATATGGAGCTACTGACATTGCCACCAGTCCTGTCACGCCCATTATGCCTAACCCAGATGATCTGATAGGCGTTGGGAATATTTCAGCGGTGATGACATACATCACAAGGAGACTGGTTGTGATGAAGAACTTTATTAGAGCCAATGTTATCATCATAAACCACTGATCTGGAAATAGTTTAGATTTTAGCATTCTAGAAATCTTATGTTGTTTTCGCATTTCTTTTCACAGTGTAAAGGTAAAATTTCCTAAACACAAAAGTCATGTTTGTTTGAAATACTGTATCCTGAATTTAAATAAACTGCACACACAGCTAAAACAAAAGACAATACAGTTAATAGCTGTACACAAATTTTAGAATTCAAAGTTTGCCACTGGGTATTTGTGTTTGTTAGATTACAAACTCCCCAGTTTCAATCTACTTTCACGAAAAAGATTAGAAAATATTGTTTATTTTTTTCTCAGATCAAAGCTAGCATGTAGCATTACAAATAATGAATTCTAATGTAAAAAACTATTTAGATGATAAAAAATTAGCATTTAAGAGTCGTCAAAATATGTTAGCATGCTTACTATGAAGGATTTGTGTACCTTTTTGGATAAATAATGAATGTTTGTGGTAATATTGTTATTTGGATGATCAGAAGAATCTCAAAATTAAAGGCTATGAGAAAAATACAATATTTTTGCATACTGTACAGTACATACTGTGAGTGGCGAAGAGGGAAACCACACAACAAAGGGCAGTTGCAGAAATTGTGGTATAGCAAGTCATCCTTCGGCCAGTGTAATGAAGAAGTAGTAAACCCAAACCATTACTAGGGAGTTCAGATGCTGAGAGAATGAAGTGGCTTAGGAACTGGTTATCTGGTAAGACATTGATGCCAAACATCGTCATCCCGTATATTAAGTAGAGGCAGGGACTGGAAGCGAGAATATGGAAAATAGTTCATGATTAACGCTGGTGAGGAAAGGAACTTAAAGCATACCATATAGCATGATAAGGATCAGAATATATTAAAAGTATTTCTTACGACAGGATGCAGATCATGATGCTTCTCAGTGTCAATTTTGAGTAACGGAACACCTTCAAGAAGGACACTGCCTTCTCATTCTGGCTATTCAGGTCGACAAGGAGTTTCTCGAGTTCCTCACAAGATACATCTTTTTTCCCGTTGCTTTCACTTATCTGTTTCCAGTATTATTGGAACAGGGATGTGAAAAATTATCAATTAGGTTATCTTTGAAGGAAAATATGACGATGATGAATAGGTTATGAATATGAATTCCTTGAGAGATAAAGAATCATTAGACAAGGAAGTAAATAAATGTAGGAATACCTTTGAATAAGATAGCTACGTGAACAGGCAGTTGAATAAACCAAGCAATAGACAAAGAGGGTCAATCTTCTTGATATATCTAGAAATTCCAGTAAGTTTTGGTTGCATGTCAATACAGTACTGTACAAGAATAATAGGAAAATGCTCTATTCAGTATCTTTACCTTCTTCATCATTTTTACGCAGTCGTCAAGTCTGCCTTTGGAGAGAAGCCATCTAGGAGATTCCGGAAGGTGGCTAACGATGAAGATGAAAGATATAAAAGTTATAAATATAGGTTATTATAAGTGTACTGGAAATTACATAGTGTATTGATTGAATATAGATGATATGTAAATTCTAATATGCCATACAGTATTCTTATCCAAGTTTCTTATATTTGCCTGTTTTTTATTGAAGGGGAGGATTGTTAAAAAGAAATAAATTTTGCTTGAAAGTTACTAAAATCTTATGTGCTGTAAACTCCCAATTATACACTAGTTTTGTAAAGTTTCTTGTCTATTGTTTCATAACTCTTGATTTAGAGAACTGTGTTTTGAAGTAATTAGATTTTTCATTGATGTTCACTATTTGTATAGGTGTTAGGTTATTTCTAGAATTAAAATCGCCAAAATAAAGTAATGGCATAAGGTCAGGTTAATGTACCCGGAAAAATCCAGATCTCGATAAGGGAGATGCATCATATTTTCTTAAACTTTTAAACTTCATTCTCCTTCCTACAACAAAAGAATTTACTAGAAAAACTACAGTACAGTGCAGTAGTGTTTAGGCTATTGTAAATTACTTGAATTTGAAGGACTTACTTCCAGTATAGAAAACCAAAGGCAGGTGCGATGAGAGATGAGAATGCCAGGTACTCCCAGTGAGGAATGATCCAGGCAATTAAAGAAGTTGCACACATTCCTACTATCCAAAACACCCAGCCAATGGTAGTGACTTTGGCTCGTTCCTCTGGATCAAGGACTTCCATCACTAAAAAAAAAAAAAGACGATATTCTGGACCAAGGACTTCTATCATTAAAATGTGCAAAATTTTAGAATAGAAGTATTCTGAAAGAAGGATTACCCCTAATAAATAACATATTTCTAAGTTAGACTTCTTGTAATTGGAAGTGAGTCTCGGTTAGTTGGTTGGTGTATGTATTTAGGGCAGGGTACTGAGTCTGATTAATTTCTTTCACTCATTCACTCACTCCTTCAAAGTGTGGAAGCCAGTCATGTGAACCTCAGGTGAGGATTATAGAAAAAAAAAGCGGGATTTTGATAATAAATTAGTTATTTATTTACTTGTCCGAGTTTCATAACATTCCTCCCCACCTCCCTTCTGTTTAGTGATGTCAAAAGGTTGTCGAATATGTTTCTACTTTGTAGACTAAAATGGTGTAACTAAGGAGAGATTAACTGTCATATGCTGTCATATAGGTTCACTTCAATGTTAAGGGGTAAGACTATTGAAGTGAGGGGAAACAGAAACTTTAATTTTATGATAGACATAAACAGTTTGTGTAGGGAGCTGTATGAACCCCAGGTGAGTATAGCAATAATGGATTTTGATATTGAACTTCTGTAATTATTATCATTGACATCATCATTATGTTGTCTGTGAACAGGATTTGAAGACTATCTTATCCATAACAGCCAGCAAGGTTTATCACATCTGTTATTGATGCTGATAAGTGTGGTGACTCTGTGTGGTTTCCAGTCAACTTTTTCTGTTTACTTTGAAACTAGGGTTCATGCATTCATAGCATAATTGTGAACTATTGGGCATCAAAGAGTTCGATCCCTAAAATACTAATTTGTAAGATTTTCTGCATTAG
>NC_090742.1:66714793-66749793 GCF_036898095.1 Palaemon carinicauda | reverse complement strand
TAAACTTTATTTAGTTTCATGAAACCATTGATGTTCCCTCGGCCCACTGTCCTAGTCATAAACTTTATGTAGTTTCATGAGACCATTTATGTTCTTTCAGCCCACTGTCCTAGTCATAGACTTTATCTAGCTTAATGAGACCATTGATGTTTCCTCGGCCAACTGTCCTAGTCATAAACTTTATCTAGTTTCATGAGACCATTTATGTTCTTTCAGCCCACTGTCCTAGTCATAGACTTTGTCTAGCTTAATGAGACCATTGATGTTCCCTCGGCCCACTGTCCTAGTCATAAACTTTATCTAGTTTCATGAGACCATTTATGTTCTTTCAGCCCACTGTCCTAGTCATAGACTTTATCTAGCTTAATGAGACCATTGATGCCCCTTCGGCCCAATGTCCTAGTCATAAACTTTATCTAGTTGCATGAGACCATTTATGTTCTTTCAGCCCACTGTCCTAGTCATAGACTTTGTCTAGCTTAATGAGACCATTGATGTTCCCTCGGCCCACTGTCCTAGTCATAAACTTTATCTAGTTTCATGAGACCATTTATGTTCTTTCAGCCCACTGTCCTAGTCATAGACTTTATCTAGCTTAATGAGACCATTGATGCCCCTTCGGCCCAATGTCCTAGTCATAAACTTTATCTAGTTGCATGAGACCATTTATGTTCTTTCAGCCCACTGTCCTAGTCATAGACTTTATCTAGCTTAATGAGACCATTGATGCCCCTTCGGCCCACTGCCCTAGTCATAAACTTTATCAAGTTTCATGAGACCATTTATGTTCTTTCAGCCCACTGTCCTAGTCATAGACTTTACCCAGCTTAATGAGACCATTGATGTTCCCTCGGCCCACTGTCCCTCTCATAAACTTTATCTAGTTTCATGAGACCATTTATGTTTTTTCAGGCCACTGTCCTAGTCATAGACTTTACCCAGCTTAATGAGACCATTGATGTTCCCTCGGCCCACTGTCCTAGTCATAAACTTTATCTAGTTTCATGAGACCATTTATGTTCTTTCAGCCCACTGTCCTAGTCATAGACTTTACCCAGCTTAATGAGACCATTGATGTTTCTTCGGCCCACTGTCCTAGTCATAAACTTTATCTAGTTTCATGAGACCATTTATGTTCTTTCAGCCCACTGTCCTAGTCATAGACTTTATCTAGCTTAATGAGACCATTGATGCCCCTTCGGCCCACTGTCCTAGTCATAAACTTTATCTAGTTGCATGAGACCATTTATGTTCTTTCAGCCCACTGTCCTAGTCATAGACTTTGTCTAGCTTAATGAGACCATTGATGCCCCTTCGGCCCACTGTCCTAGTCATAAACTTTATCTAGTTTCATGAGACCATTTATGTTCTTTCAGCCCACTGTCCTAGTCATAGACTTTACCCAGCTTAATGAGACCATTGATGTTCCCTCGGCCCACTGTCCTAGTCATAAACTTTATCTAGTTTCATGAAACCATTTATGTTCTTTCAGCCCACTGTCCTAGTCATAGACTTTGTCTAGCTTAATGAGACCATTGATGTTCCCTCGGCCCACTGTCCTAGTCATAAACTTTATCTAGTTTCATGAGACCATTTATGTTCTTTCAGCTCACTGTCCTAGTCATAGACTTTACCCAGCTTAATGAGACCATTGATGTTTCCTCGGCCCACTGTCCTAGTCATAAACTTTATCTAGTTGCATGAGACCATTTATGTTCTTTCAGCCCACTGTCCTAGTCATAGACTTTGTCTAGCTTAATGAGACCATTGATGTTTCCTCGGCCCACTGTCCTAGTCATAAACTTTATCTAGTTGCATGAGACCATTTATGTTCTTTCAGCCCACTGTCCTAGTCATAGACTTTGTCTAGCTTAATGAGACCATTGATGTTTCCTCGGCCCACTGTCCTAGTCATAAACTTTATCTAGTTGCATGAGACCATTTATGTTCTTTCAGCCCACTGACCTAGTCATAGACTTTATCTAGCTTAATGAGACCATTGATGCCCCTTCGGCCCACTGTCCTAGTCATAAACTTTATCTAGTTTCATGAGACCATTTATATTCTTTCAGCCCACTGTCTTAGTCATAGACTTTACCCAGCTTAATGAGACCATTGATGTTCCCTCGTCCCACTGTCCTAGTCATTAACTTTATCTAGTTGCATGAGACCATTTATGTTCTTTCAGCCCACTGTCCTAGTCATATAGACTTTGTCTAGCTTAATGAGACCATTGATGTTCCCTCGGCCCACTGTCCTAGTCATAAACTTTATCTAGTTTCATGAGACCATTTATGTTCTTTCAGCCCACTGTCCTAGTCATAGACTTTGTCTAGCTTAATGAGACCATTGATGTTCCCTCGGCCCACTGTCCTAGTCATAGACTTTATCTAGTTTAATGAGACCATTGATGTTCCTTGGCCCACTGTCCATTCATAAATTTGATCTAATTTCATGAGACCTCTGTCCCTTTCATAAACTTTATCTAGTTTAATGAGACCATTGATGTTCCTTGGCCCTCTGTCCATTCATAAACTTGATCTAATTTCATGAGACCTCTGTCCCTTTCATAAACTTTATCTAGTTTAATGAGACCATTGATGATCCTTGGCACACTGTCCATTCATAAACTTGATCTAGTTTCATGAGACCACTGTCCCTTTCATAAACTTTATCTTGTTTAATGAGACCATTGATGTCCCTTGTGCCCACCACCCTATTCATAGACTTGACCTAGTTTCATGAGACTATTGATGTTCCTTCGGCCCCATGTCCCAATCATAAACTATCTTTTCTTCAGCTTTTACCTTTTTCTGTATTTGGGTCCTTTTATACACATACCCTCTGTGGTAAAAATATATCATGAAAAAAATGGGCCGGTTGAAATATTCAGTGAAAAAAATAGCACTATAAATTTCCTTTGAAAGATTTGCGTTGGAACTTTCCCAAGGAGAAAGGTAGAGTTGAAAACATAATTTCCCCGAAGAGGTATTAACATCCCTTGTAAACTGGTCGTGTTTAAGTCTTTGCGTCAGAAACAGTTATATGAAATAGACAATCTCCAGGATATGAAAGAGCGCCAACTAGATTTCGTAGAAAGGTGTTAGAGAGAAAGTTATAAACTTCCTTATTTATGTTATCTTTATATTCTTGTGGTTTTCTGTCCTATTTTTACGTGGTAACTCGAAATCTCCCTTGTGTTCAGGATCTTTCTAAAAGTGTTTTAATAGTGTGCTCTGAATCTTGTGTTGATTATCAGTATAGGCATCATTTGAAATCATCCTCATCACATTCTGTGAGAATATTTGTTCAATATCATCATCTAAAGTAATAATTTTTATTGTATATGCTTAGTGGTGGTAACTTCTTGTATCATGGGATTCTCAGAAGCTCCAAACTAATTTATTCAAGTCAGACACGAAGGTTACTAAGTTTCAATGGGAAGAGCTAACTGCGAAAAAGTCATGATCATTATTGTTTAATCAATTCAACACTGTACTGTACTGTGGCGTCAATGTGAGATTCCGTACTCTTGTGTCAGTGATCATCATCATCATCCTTATCATCATCATCATCATTATCATCTCCTCCTACGCCTATTGACGCAAAGGGCCTCGGTTAGATTTCGCCAGTCGTCTCTATCTTGAGCTTTTGATCTATTACTTCTCCATTCATTATCTCCTACTTTGCGCTTGGTAGGTAGTAGGTTGGCCAGGGCACCAGCCACCCGTTGAGACACTACCGCTAGAGAGTTATGGTGTCTTTTGACTGGCTAGAAAGTACTACATTGGATCCTTCTTTTTAGTTACGGTTCATTTTCCCTTTGCCTACACACATTCCGAATAGTCTGGCCTATTCTTTACATATTCTCTGTCATATACCACAACACTCAGATTACAAACAATTCTTTTTCTCTCAAGAGGTTAACTACTACAATGTAATTGTTCAGTGGCCACATTCCTCTTGGTAAGGGTAGAAGAGGCTCTTTAGCTATGGTAAGCAGCTCTTCTAGGAGAAGGACACTCCAAAATCAAACCATTGTTCTCTAGTCTTGGGTAGTGCCATAGCCTCTGTACCATGGTTTTCCACTGTCTTCGGCTAGAGTTCTCTTGCTTGAGGGTACACTCGGGCACACTATTCTATATTATCTTATTTTTCTTTCGCTTTTTTTGTTAAAGTTTTTATAGTTTACATAGGAGATATTTATTTCAATGTTGTTACTCTTCTTAAAATATTTTATTTTCCTTTTTCCCCTTCCTCACTGGGCTATGTTCCCTGTTGGAGCCTCTGGGCTTATAGCATCCTGCTTTTCCAACTAGGGTTGTAGCTTAGCTAATAATAATAATAATGATAATAATAGTTCTCAGCCATGTAGGCTGAGATGATTCCAGATTAAAGTTGAGCGATGAAGGAGCAGGTTCAACACCTGCAACAGATTTTGGGGGTCTGACCAAAGCATAAAAAAAGTCATTGGACTAGGGCCATTAGACTTGAAGGTTAATACCCAGTGTATTAACTTTTTTAACGTGTATGGTACGGAATATATTATTATTATTATTATTATTATTACTTACTAAGCTACAACCCTAGTTGGAAAAGCAGTATGCTATAAGCCCAGGGGCTCCAACAGGGAAAATAGCTCAGTGCGGAAAGGAAAAAAGGAAAATAAAATATTCTAAGAAGAGTAACAACAATAAATATCTCCTATATAAACTATAAAAACTTTAACAAAACAAGAGGAAGAGAAATAAGATAGGAGAGTGTGCTCGAGTGTACCCTCAAGCAAGAGAACTCTAACCCAAGACAGTGAAAGGCCATGGTACAGAGGCTATGGCACTACCCAAGACTAGAGAACAGTGGTTTGATTTTGGAGTGTCCTTCTCCTAGAAGAGCTGCTTACCATAGCTAAAGAGTCTCTTCTACCCTTACCAAGAGGAAAGTGGCACTGAACAATTACAGTGCAGTAACCCCTTGGGTGATGAAGAATTGTTTGGTAATCTGTGTTGTCAGGTGTATGAGGATAGAGGAGAATATGTAAAGAATATGCCAGACTATTCAGTGTGTATGTAGGCAAAGGGAAAATGAACCGTAACCAGAGAGGAGGATCCAATGTAGTACTGTCTGGCCAGTCAAAAGACCCCATAACTCTCTAGCGGTAGTATCTCAACGGGTGGCTGGTGCCCTGGTGCCTTAAACACCTGTGGCGCCAAATATATTTACGAAGTTACGATGTCTGTGACGCTGAATATATTTACGGCTCTGTGATACGGAAATGGTAAAATATTGAACGTTGTTGACTCGAAACAGTGAAAAACAAGTTCGTTCCAGTGCTATATGTTATTTTCATCATATGTTGTGACGTATGTTTGTTTTTCTTTGCTCTTATGGCTGATTTACACGGTCAAACGGTGCGTCGAACGCGGTTCGACAGACAAGTGTTTGAAGTGATGTTCGAACGTGTGAACGGGGTATTTGGTTGTCGAACACGTTTGTCGAACGGTTCGAAGAAAGTCAATTCTCGTCTGACTTTTGTGGGTGGGTCTTCATTGTCCACAAACCTTATGCATTTGTGACTGACTCCACCTCTTCGAACCGTTTGGCAAGAAGGTTCGACAACCGGATTCGACGAACCATTCGATCGTGTGAACCCCCCTCTACGTCCTGGTTAGTACAGTGGTAACGTGTTCGCCTAGAATTCGCATACTAGCAGATCGATCCCAGCCCGGGGTAGTGAGTTTAGGCTGTTTACTGGGGAGGCCACTGCTGTGGTTGGGCACTACAGTAGGGTGATGGGCTTGCTCGGCTGACGTTCTGGTGAGCGTATATTCTGATGAAACTGGAACTTAAACCGGATGCCTTTAGCCTTTAATGTGTCTTATTGTATTTGAAGAATGTTTTGTCCTAAATAGTCGCTTAAAACTTTGATGGGCATTGGTTGTGGTGGCCGATGTGGTAACGTCCCTTTCTGGTGATCGCCAGACTGGGGTTCGAATCCTGCTCAGACTTGTTAGTTCCTTTGGTCATTGCAACTTTACCATCCTTGTGAGCTAAGGATGGGGGTTTCGGAGGAGCCTATAGGTCTATCTGCTGAGTCATCAGCAGCCGTTGCCTGGCCCTCCTTGGTCCTAGCTTGGGTGGAGAGGGGTCTTAGGCACTGCTCATATGTATATATTGTCAATCTCTAGGGCATTGTCCTGCTTGATAGGGTAATATCACTTTCCCTTGCCTCTGCCATTCATGAGCGGTCTTTAAACCTTTAGAATAGAGAAACTAAAATCCTGTTTAGAGGAGCTACGGATTTGGAATAAATAGCTTTTATTTGTCTTAATTTCAAGACGACAACTAATTGAATCACGCAGTACTATTGAGATAATTTACAATGATAACAATTTGATTACCAAAGTAGAAGGTAGAAGTATAGGAAGATTATCTCTAATAAGTTCAGATAGCTAAGAAACACAGGGCAACAATCTATTCGGGTTTTGGGGGGTTGGGGGGGCGGGGTGGGGTTGGCACGTGATTAGAAACATCATTATATATTAAAGCTCAAACATTTACTTTTCTCGAGATGAGAAACAATACTTGCATATACACTTAAAATATATCACCACTAGTACGAGAAAAGAAACGTTTTTTTCCCATAGGTTGATCGTGTGTAATAAATAATACCTGTAGGACAACCAAAAAAAAATATGATACCGGTGTGACGGTCTGAACGATCCCCCGGTCTCAGAATTCTCCTTGACATTGTATAATGGTTCTTTTCCGCCATTAGCCCGCTTCGCTCGCATGAAAATAAAACATCAAGCTCGTAGGTACTGGCAAGCGGTAATGTTGAGCTGTGCACGCTAACATCACAGGAAAATAAAACATCAACCTCGCGAACATTACCGTTTGCCAGTGCATACTGGCAAACGGTAATGTTCGCGCATGCGCAGATTATCAAGGAGAATTCTGAGACCGATCGTTCAGACCATCACACCGGGAGATGATATACAACTCTTTTGCAATATAACTCAAGGTAATAATCATTTGTTGATGAGAAAGTCAATACTCACATTGTAACCCATGAAAAAACAGACGGGAGCCAGGACGTAATAGACGAGTTTGAATTGGAATTTTCCCTTGGAGCCGACGAGTTCCAAAATTGCGTCGAATCCGTCATCCATACTTGGTCTATTGATCTGTTCTGAATAAAAAGAATTGATTATTATTATTATTATTATTATTATTATTATTATTATTATTATTATTATTATTATTATTACTTGCTAAGCTACAACCCTAGTTGGAAAAGCAGGATGCTGAAAGCCCAGGGGCTCCAGCAAGAAAAATAGCCTAGTGAGGAAAAGGAAGCAAGGAAAAATAAAATATTTTAAGAACAGTAACAACATTAAAATAGATATTTCCTATGTAAACTATAAAAACTTTAACAAACTAATAGGAAGAGAAATTAGTTAGAATAATGTGCCCGAGTGTAACCTCAAGGAAGAGAACTCTAGCCCATGACAGTGGAAGACCATGGTACAGAGGCTATGGAACTACACAAGACTAGGGAACAAGAAAATGAATCCACCTTGGCATAATAATCAACATATGTCTGTGAAATGGGTTTTTTTTTATTATATCTACCATGGCACTTCCCCCAAATTTGGGAGGGTCTATTATTATTGCTAGCTAAGAAACAACACTAGTTGGGAAAGCAAGATGCTGTAAGCCCAAGGGCTCCAATGAGGTAAAATACTCCAGTGAAGAAAGGAAATAATTAGACTACAAGAGAATTAATGAACAATTAAAATAAGACATTTAAAAGAACAGTAACAATATTAAAATAGACCTTTCATATATAAACTATAAAACCTTAAAAAACAAGATGAAGAGAAATGATAGAATAGTGTACCCGTCATAAAAAAAAAAAGAACCAAAGGTGATTTTTCGTCTCATTGTTCTTCCCAGCCTGACGAGGGGAGGGGGGGACTCATCTGAGTTTGTTTGGTTGTAAAAGTTTCAAATAACAAAACATGAAGGTGAAGGGCGAAGAAGAATTTTATTTAGAGGTCAATGGCTTGACATGAATGTAAGCCTACAGAGAAATGGTAATGAATTAATGTATATCAGAATGAAATAAACTGGTGGAGAGATACTGTTCGTCTTGAATATGCGTCAAGGATTAATGTTCTGGCCCTATAACCCTATCAGACGTTGGCCCCTATGTCAGACATTGCCAGACGTTGGCCCCTATGTCAGACGTTGCCAGATGTTGGCCCCTATGTCAGACGTTGGCCCTTATGTCAGACGTTGGCCCCTATGTCAGACGTTGGCCCCTATGTCAGACGTTGCCAGATGTTGGCCCCTATGTCAGACGTTGGCCCCTATGTCAGACGTTGCCAGACATTGGCCCCTATGTCAGACGTTGCCAGACGTTGACCCCTGTCAGACGTTGCCAGATGTTGACCCCTGTCAGACGTTGCCAGACGTTGGCCTCTATGTCAGACATTGGCCCCTATGTCAGACGTTGCCAAACGTTGGCCCCTATGTCAATCGTTGCCAGACGTTGGCCCCTATGTCAGTCGTTGCCAGATGTTGGCCCCTATATCGGACGTTGCCAGACGTTGGCCCCTATGTCAGTCGTTGCCAGACGTTGCCAGACGTTGGCCCCTATGTCAGTCGTTGCTAGACGTTGGCCCCTATGTCAGATGTTGCCAGACGTTGGCCCCTATGTCAGTCGTTGCCAGACGTTGGCCCCTATGTCAGACGTTGCCAGACGTTGGCCCTTATGTCAGACGTTGCCAGACGTTGGCCCCTATGTCAGACGTTGCCATACGTTGACCTCTGTCAGACGTTGCCAGACGTTGGCCCCTATGTCAGACATTGACCCCTATGTCAGACGTTGCCAGACCTTGGCCCCTATGTCAGTCGTTGCCAGACGTTGCCCCCTATGTCAGTCGTTGCCAGATGTTGGCCCCTATGTCAGACGTTGCCAGACATTGGCCCCTATGTCAGTCGTTGCCAGACGTTGGCCCCTATGTCAGACATTGGCCCCTATGTCAGACGGTGCCAAACGTTGTCCCCTATGTCAGTCGTTGCCAGACGTTGGCCCCTATGTCAGACATTGGCCCCTATGTCAGACGTTGCCAAACGTTGGCCCCTATGTCAGTCGTTGCCAGACGTTGCCCCCTATGTCAGTCGTTGCCAGATGTTGGCCCCTATGTCAGACGTTGCCAGACGTTGGCCCCTATGTCAGTCGTTGCCAGACGTTGGCCCCTATGTCAGACATTGGCCCCTATGTCAGACGGTGCCAAACGTTGTCCCCTATGTCAGTCGTTGCCAGATGTTGGCCCCTGTCAAACGTTGCCAGACGTTGGCCCCTATGTCAGACGTTGCCAGACGTTGGCCCCTGTCAGACGTTGCCAGACGTTGGCCCCTATGTCAGACATTGGCCCCTGTCAGACATTGCCAGACGTTGGCCCCTATGTCAGACATTACTAGGTGTTAGCCCCTGTCAGACGTTGCCAGACGTTGGCTCCTGTCAGACGTTGCCAGACGTTGGCCCCTGTCAGACGTTGCCAGACGTTGGCCCCTGTCAGACGTTGGCCCCTATGTCAGTCGTTGCCAGACGTTGGCCCCTGTCAATCGTTGCCAGGCGTTGGTCCTTGTCAGACGTTGCCAGACATTGGCCCCTGTCAGACGTTGCCAGACGTTGGCCCCTATGTCAATCGTTGCCAGACGTTGGCCCCTGTCAGTCGTTGCCAGACGTTGGCCCCTATGTCAGTCGTTACCAGACGTTGGCCCCTGTCAGACGTTGCCAGACATTGGCCCCTATGTCAGTCGCTGCCAGGCGTTGGCCCTTGTCAGACGTTGCCAGACATTGGCCCCTCTCAGAAGTTGCCAGACATTGGCGATTATGTCAGTCGTTGCCAGACGTTGGCCCCTGTCAGACGTTGCCAGACGTTGGCCCCTATGTCAATCGTTACCAGACGTTGGCCCCTGTCAGTCGTTGCCAGACGTTGGCTCCTATGTCAGTCGTTACCAGACGTTGGCCCCTGTCAGACGTTGCCAGACGTTGGCCCCTATGTCAGTCGTTGCCAGACATTGGCCCCTGTCAGACGTTGCCAGACATTGGCCCCTGTCAGACGTTGCCAGACGTTGGCCCCTATGTCAGACGTTGCCAGACGTTAGCCCCTATGTCAGACGTTGCCAGACGTTAGCCCCTATGTCAGACGTTGCTAGACGTTGGCCCCTATGTCAGACGTTGCCAAACGTTGGCCCCTATGTCAGTCGTTGCCAGACGTTGGCCCCTATGTCAGTCGTTGCCAGACGTTGGCCCCTGTCAGACGTTGCCAGACATTGGCCCCTGTCAGACGTTGCCAGACGTTGGCCCCTATGTCAGACGTTGCCAGACGTTAGCCCCTATGTCAGACGTTGCCAGACGTTAGCCCCTATGTCAGACGTTGCTAGACGTTGGCCCCTATGTCAGACGTTGCCAAACGTTGGCCCCTATGTCAGTCGTTGCCAGACGTTGGCCCCTATGTCAGTCGTTGCCAGACGTTGGCCCCTGTCAGACGTTGCCAGACATTGGCCCCTGTCAGACGTTGCCAGACGTTGGCCCCTATGTCAGACGTTGCCAGACGTTAGCCCCTATGTCAGACGTTGCCAGACGTTAGCCCCTATGTCAGACGTTGCTAGACGTTGGCCCCTATGTCAGACGTTGCCAAACGTTGGCCCCTATGTCAGTCGTTGCCAGACGTTGGCCCCTATGTCAGTCGTTGCCAGACGTTGGCCCCTGTCAGACGTTGCCAGACATTGGCCCGTATGTCAGTCGTTGCCAGATGTTGACCCCTATGGTGCCAAATGTCCTTCTGTGGAATGTTTAAAATCCCACCAGTCTGTTTACCCCTTTTAGTAAATCTCATATTGGCCCCTTTTTTATGGATTATCTCGCATTTCGTCCTACCGAACGTCGCGCCTTTTTACTTTTGCTGTGATTCTACTACATACTCAAGGAGGTTTATGTAATTAATTTTTAAATTTCAAGGTCGCAGAAGCTCCACCAATTGTTGAAATATATATGTATATATATATATATATATATATATATATATATATATATATATATATATATATATATATATATATATACACACACACACATATATATATGTATATATAGATATATATATATATATATGTATATATATATATATATATATATATATATATATATATATATATATATAAACAGTAGACCTATATATATATATATATATATATATATATATATATATATATATATATATATATATATATATAAAATTCCATTTCTTCAACCTATACATACTGTATTTATGACAGGTTCTTTCTTAATCTACCTACTAATATACACAATCCTTTCAGTATGTCAGTATCTCTCTCTCTCTCTCTCTCTCTCTCTCTCTCTCTCTCTCTCTCTCTCTCTCTCTCTCTCTCTCTCTCTCTCTCTCTCTCTGTATATATATATATATATATATATGTATGTATATATATATATATATATATATATATATATATATATATATATATATATATGTATATATATACATATATATATATTTATATATATATATATATATATATATATATATATATATATGTATGTAAATATATATATATATGTATATATATATACATATATATATTTATATATATATGTATATATATATATATATATATATATATATATATATATATATATATACAGAGAGAGAGAGAGAGAGAGAGAGAGAGAGAGAGAGAGAGAGAGAGAGAGAGAGAGAGAGAGAGAACTATTGACATACTGAAAGGATTGTGTATATTAGTGGGTAGATTAAGAAAGAACCTGTCATAAATACAGTATATATAGGTTGAAGAAATGGAATTATCGGCGGCTATTTATTATTATTATTACTAGCCAAGCTACAACCCTAGCTGGAAAAGCAAGATTCTATAAGCCCAAGGTCTCCAATAGGGAAAAAATAGCCTAGTGAGGAAAGGAAATAAGGAAAAAAATAAATGATGGGAAAAATTAACAATAAATCATTCTAAAAACAGTAACAGTGTCAAAACAGATATGTCCTATATAAACTATATAAATCGATTTAATCGATCTTCTATGCATTAGTAGTATTTATCATCAAAATACAAAATACTTATGCTTGTATGCCATAACCAATTAGAAATATTAATTTTTTGTTTTATATTCTTCACAAGGGTTTCCCCAAACAAACAGATTATTATTTGGGTCATATATGCCATTTGATGATAATTCGGAACAAACCCGTTTTTGTTACCTACACGGAGGACAATTAGGTGACAACTTTCCCCAGTAAGGGGTTGAACCAGGTCGAAGGAAGAGAGGTTCAGCCAAGGTAAAGATTATGCTGAGGTCAGCTTAACACCTGAAATGCGAACTGGCACCGCTGTAAAAAATTTTATGCCACGTTAAAAAAAAAAAAAAAAAAACGTTTAGATTCATTGTTGTTAGAAAGTAGGAAATGAGGAGGGCATTTATTAATTGGCAGAAAATTTTATAAATGAATTATATTTGTGCTGTATATCTTTTTCTGCCTTCATATACCATACGACGGGAGTGGGAATACTTAATTTGGCAGCGCCGGTCTCCGCCCTAGCCCTGCCCACTTGCTATCAAGGAACCAATAGAATAGTTTGAAGTTTTGGTGAATGTAAAGGGTAGAAGAGTATAATGCGAAGGTTTGTTGAATGTAAAGGGTTGAAGAGAATAATGCGAAGGTTTGTTGAATGTTGAGGATAGAAGAGAATCCTGCGAAGATTTATTGAATTTAGAGGGTAGAAGAGAATAATGCGAAGATTTGTGAAATGTTGACGGTAGAAGAGAATAATGCGAAGGTTTATTGAATGTGAAGGGTAGAAGAGAATCATGCAAAGGTTTATTGGATGTATAGGGTAGAAGAGAATAAAGCGAAGGTTTATTGGATGTAGAGGGTAGAAGAGAATAATGTGAAGGTTTATTGGATGTAGAGGGTAGAAGAGAATAAAGCGAAGGTTTATTGGATGTAGAGGGTAGAAGAGAATAATGTGAAGATTTATTGGATGTAGAGGGTCGAAGAGAATAATGTGAAGGTTTATTGGATGTAGAGGGTCGAAGAGAATAAAGCGAAGGTTTGTTGAATGTTCAGGGTAGAGGAGAATAATGCGAAGGTTTGTTGAATATAGAGGGTAGAAGAGAAAAATGCAAAGGTTTGTTGAATGTAGAGGGTAGAAGAGAATAAGCAAAGATTTGTTGAATGTGGAGGATAGTAGAGAATAATGCGAAGGTTTGTTGAATGTAGAGGGTAGAAGAGAATAAGCGAAGATTTGTTGAATGTGGAGGATAGTAGAGAATAATGCGAAGGTTTGTTGAATGTAGAGGGTAGAAGAGAATAAGCGAAGATTTGTTGAATGTAGAGGATGGAAGAGAATAACAGATAGGTTTTTTGAATGTAGAGGGTAAAAGAGAATAACACGAAGGTTTGTTGAATGTAGAGGATAGAAGAGAATAATGTGAAGGTTTGTTGAATGTAGAGGGTAGAAGAGATAAGCGAAGATTTGTTGAATGTAGAGGGTAGAAGCGAATAATATAAAGGTTTGTTGAATGTAGAGCGTAGAAAAGATTAATATAAAGGTTTGTTGAATGTAGAGGGTAGAAGAGAATAAGCGAAGATTTGTTGAATGTAGAGGGTAGAAGAGAATAGTATAAAGGTTTGTTGAATGTAGAGGTAGAAGAGAATAATATAAAGATTTGTTGAATGTGGAGGGTAGAAGAGAATAATATAAAGGTTTGTTGAATGCAGAGGGTAGAAGAGAAAAAGCGAAGATTTGTTGAATGTAGAGGGTAGAAGCGAATAATATAAAGGTTTGTTGAATGCAGAGGGTAGAAGAGAATAGTATAAAGGTTTGTTGAATGCAGAGGGTAGAAGAGAAAAGGCGAAGATTTGTTGAATGTAGAGGGTAGATGCGAATAATATAAAGGTTTGTTGAATGTAGAAGCTAATAATATAAAGGTTTGTTGAATGCAGAGGGTAGAAGAGAAAAGGCGAAGATTTGTTGAATGTAGAGGGTAGAAGCGAATAATATAAAGGTTTGTTGAATGCAGAGGGTAGAAGAGAAAAAGCGAAGATTTGTTGAATGTAGAGGGTAGAAGCGAATAATATAAAGGTTTGTTGAATGCAGAGGGTAGAAGCGAATAATATAAAGGTTTGTTGAATGCAGAGGGTAGAAGCGAATAATATAAAGGTTTGTTGAATGTAGATGGTAGAAAAGATTAATATAAAGGTTTGTTGAATGTAGAGGGTAGAAGAGAATAAGCGAAGATTTGTTGAATGTAGAGGGTAGAAGAGAATAGTATAAAGGTTTGTTGAATGTAAAGGTAGAAGAGAATAATATAAAGGTTTGTTGAATGTGGAGGGTAGAAGAGAATAATATAAAGGTTTGTTGAATGCAGAGGGTAGAAGAGAAAAAGCGAAGATTTGTTGAATGTAGAGGGTAGAAGCGAATAATATAAAGGTTTGTTGAATGCAGAGGGTAGAAGAGAAAAAGCGAAGATTTGTTGAATGTAGAGGGTAGAAGCGAATAATATAAAGGTTTGTTGAATGCAGAGGGTAGAAGAGAAAAGGCGAAGATTTGTTGAATGTAGAGGGTAGATGCGAATAATATAAAGGTTTGTTGAATGTAGAAGCTAATAATATAAAGGTTTGTTGAATGCAGAGGGTAGAAGAGAAAAGGCGAAGATTTGTTGAATGTAGAGGGTAGATGCGAATAATATAAAGGTTTGTTGAATGTAGAAGCTAATAATATAAAGGTTTGTTGAATGCAGAGGGTAGAAGAGAAAAGGCGAAGATTTGTTGAATGTAGAGGGTAGATGCGAATAATATAAAGGTTTGTTGAATGTAGAAGCTAATAATATAAAGGTTTGTTGAATGCAGAGGGTAGAAGAGAAAAGGCGAAGATTTGTTGAATGTAGAGGGTAGAAGAGAATAGTATAAAGGTTTGTTGAATGTAAAGGTAGAAGAGAATAATATAAAGGTTTGTTGAATGTGGAGGGTAGAAGAGAATAATATAAAGGTTTGTTGAATGCAGAGGGTAGAAGAGAAAAAGCGAAGATTTGTTGAATGTAGAGGGTAGAAGCGAATAATATAAAGGTTTGTTGAATGCAGAGGGTAGAAGAGAAAAGGCGAAGATTTGTTGAATGTAGAGGGTAGAAGCGAATAATATAAAGGTTTGTTGAATGCAGAGGGTAGAAGAGAAAAGGCGAAGATTTGTTGAATGTAGAGGGTAGAAGCGAATAATATAAAGGTTTGTTGAATGCAGAGGGTAGAAGAGAAAAGGCGAAGATTTGTTGAATGTAGAGGGTAGAAGCGAATAATATAAAGGTTTGTTGAATGCAGAGGGTAGAAGCGAATAATGCAAAATTCAAACGATTGTGAAATAGGTTGTTCTTGATATTCTTAATTTATTAAATCCAAGAATTAGATTGTTTTCAATTTTAGGAGTATTTTTTTTTAATCATGATATATTTGGATTAAAAATTGTAATACAATATTTATGCTTGCTGAAATTTTAGGGTAAATAGAACTACAAAGATATTTTTTTTCAATATCACTGAAATATTACAAATTTCTAAGTAAACGCAATTTCACAAAACTATGAATCAAAATCAATATATATAAGTAATTTAATAAATAGATGAATATGTAATTGAAAAATATATTCGTTGGTAAATCTGTTTGTTAGTCTTATAAGCATTTTTGCATTGAAGAAACTACTTTTATATTTTATTTCAACTGTTCATTCCTTTTTTTGTAGTTAATATATGTCCCTTATTTCCTTTCCTAGCTTGGCTGTTTTCCCCCTGGAAAACAAATGAATTTTGTTGATAATAAGAACAGTATTTTATCTCTTATAAATTATTGGCAAGATCGTCCTATCTGAATGAGACAAAAATTTAAAAGAAGGATCTAAAAGAAACAGAAATTAAATACCTGGTCACATGCATAACAACAGCACCCAAATAGATTTTAATAGAACTATACCGTAACAGTGGAATTACGGCTGAGTATTTCATAATAGTATAATATGTACACACACACAGACACACACGCACACACACACACACACACACACACACATATATATATATATATATATATATATATATATATATATATATATATATATATATATATATATAAATGTATATGTATATATATATATATGTATATATATATATATATATATATATATATATATATATATATATATATATATATATGTACATGTATATATATACACATGAAGTATGCGTATATAATATATAAAAACACAAATTCAGAAAAATATACCCTGCCACATTCGAAGATGTCTTCACATGAAATATATTAATATACAACTGAAGCTAACAGTAATAGGAAACCAAGCTTCATGAAGAATAACCGTAGAATAAAACGGTAATTTCGAGAATATTTGCACATACTGCCTAATGACGCTAAGGGCCTCGGTTAGATTTCGCCAGTCGTCTCTATCTTGAGCTTTTAATTTAATACTTCTCCATTCATCATCTCCTACTTCGCGCTTCATATTCCTCAGCCATGTAGGCCTGGGTCTTCCAACTCTTCTAGTGCCTTGTGGAGCCCAGCTGAACGTTTGGTAAACTAATCTCTCTTGGGGAGTGCGAAGAGCATGACTAAACCATCTCCATCTATCCCTCATCATGATCTTAACCACACATGGTACTCGAGTAATCTCTCTCATAGTTTAATTTCTAATTCTGTCATGCCATTTAACTACCTATATCCCTCCGAGGGGTTTGTTCTCAAATCTATTAAGTCTATTGGAAATTGTTTCATTGTCACACCATGACTCGTGTCCTTAGAGTAGAACCGATCTCACTAAACTGATATATAGTCTGATTTTTATATGTAATTTCAGGCGATTTGAATGCCACACTTTACTTAACCTAGCCATTATCTGATTTGCTTTTTTTTTTTTTCAATCTGTCACTAAACTCTAATTCTAAAGACCCTGTATTGGAGATCATAGTTCCTAAATACTTAAATGATTCTATTTCATTAATTCTTGCTCCTTCCAATGATATATCATCTTCCATTGCATACTCCGTTCTCATCATCTCTGTCTTTCTTCTATTTATCTTCAGCCCAACCTCGTGTGATATTTCATGCATTCTAGTAAGCAAGCATTGCAAATCCTGTGGTGTTCTTCTAACAAGGGCAGCATGATCAGCATACTCTAGGACTGCTAAACTCCTATCACCAATCCAGTCCAATCCTTCTCCTCCATCTCTAACTGTTCTACGCATTACAAAATCCACGAGGAGGATAAACAACATAGGTGACAAACAACATAGTTGAAATACTGAGTACAAGTAATCAAAGACTGCAATAAAAATGGAAAGCGTAAATACCTGTAAGTATGAGATATTCTAACGCAGAGCCGAACTATTGTCGTTACTAAGGTCCTTAGATCCTTACAGGAGTTACGATGTCTCCGTAGCTCCTCAGCTCCAAGTCAACTGAGAATAAACTTCTGGTGCCTTTTCAATAAATGCGTCAAAATAAGTTTTGTGTGCGTGTATGTGTGTGTCTGTGTGTATCAAAGGTCACTACTCGTCAATTAAATGCTAAGACACACCTGTTTCATTGTTCAAGTGACATATTTTCTGCTGTGTTTTAGTCACCACGGGTGAAAAATATGCTTCGTCGCATTATACTTGCTTGATGAAATTCCTCCCGAAGACTTGAGTCGATTATTCGGGTATTAGCTCTAATTTGTGATTCTCAGTAACCTTCTGTGGTCTAAAAGGATTTGATAGATTGAAGAGAGAGAGAAAATTGTTGCTAGCGAAACTGTGCTAACAGGTGAGGGCAGAGAACGGAGTTGACACATGGACGCCATTGATGATAAAAGAATGAAAAAATAATACTTTAACATTATTATAATGCGATAAATCAGCTGATAGGAAAATTGTGACCTTGAAAATTAGAGGGATAAAATTGAGAATTAGGGTTGTGGTGGCCTATACTTCCCTCCCTTGCATTCTGCTAGACTGGAGTTCGAGTCACGCTGAAACTCGATAGTTTCTTGGTTTCTGCAACCTCACCATCCTTTTGAACTCAGGATCTATAGGTCTACCTGCTGAGTCAGTAGCAGCCATAGCTTGGCCTTCCCTGGTCCTAGCTTGGGTGGAGAGGGGTCTTATGTGTTAATCGTATGTACTGTATATATGATCAGTCTCTAAGGCATTGTCACTGTATTTGTCTCTGCCATTCATGAGTGGCCTTTAAGCCTTTAAAGGCGTTTTAAACATTTATATTATTGCAGTATAAAACATATGACATTTATAGTATTGAGACTTGAAAATATTAAACATTTATAGTATTGAGACTTTTAAAAAAATAAAAATTTTTAGTATTGAGACTTGAAAACATTAAACATTTATAGTATTGAGACTTGAAAATATTAAACATTTATAGTATTGAGACTTGAAAATATTAAACATTTTTAGTATTGAGACTTTTAAAAAAATAAACATTTTTAGTATTGAGACTTGAAAACATTAAACTTTTATAGTATTGAGACTTGAAAACATTAAACATTTATAGTATTGAGACTTGAAAATATTAAACATTTATAGTATTGAGACTTGAAAACATTAAACATTTATTGTATTGAGACTTGAAAATATTAAACATCTATAGTACTGAAACTTAAAAACATTAAACATTTATAGTGTTGAGACTTGAATATATTGAACATTTATAGTACTGAAACTTAAAAACAAACATTTATAGTATATAGGCTTGAAAACATTAAACATTTATAGTATTGAGACTTGAAAATATTAAACATCTAAAGTACTGAAACTTAAAAACATTAAACATTTATAGTGTTGAGACTTGAAAATATTGAACATTTATAGTACTGAAACTTAAAAACAAACATTTATAGTATATAGACTTGAAAACATTAAACATTTATAGTGTTGAGACTTGAAAATATTAAACATCTATAGTACTGAAACTTAAAAACATTAAACATTTATAGTGTTGAGACTTGAAAATATTGAACATTTATAGTACTGAAACTTAAAGACAAACATTTATAGTATATAGACTTGAAAACATTAAACATTTATAGTGTTGAGACTTGAAAATATTAAACATCTAAAGTACTGAAACTTAAAAACATTAAACATTTATAGTGTTGAGACCTGAAAATATTGAACATTTATAGTACTGAAACTTAAAAACAAACATTTATAGTATATAGACTTGAAAACATTAAACATTTATAGTGTTGAGACTTGAAAATATTAAACATCTAAAGTACTGAAACTTAAAAACATTAAACATTTATAGTGTTGAGACTTGAAAACATTAAACATTTATAGTGTTGAGGCTTGAGAACAATCCCTCTTGCAAATTATTATTATTATTACTATCCAAGCTACAACCCTAGTTGGAAAAGCAAGATGCTATAAGCCCAGGGGCTCCAACAGGGAAAAATAGCCCATTGAGGAAAGGAAATAAGGAAATTAATAAATGAAGAGAACAAATTAACAATAAATCATTCTAGAAAATGGTCTGGAAGAAACACAGGAGGTGTTTTGAACTCCAGATAAGAGATTCTTTAAGGAAAACCAGGAGAGGGAGAGAGTTCCGATGCCTTAAGGTAGTGATCAAATCTTCCTTCTGCAGAATAACGTGAGAGGGATTATTTGAAACTAATGTACGCGACCCGTCAGAAATGACGGATAAATTTTTAGATAGGTATGCGCGCACACACACATAGGTTCAACCTTTCCTACCCCTTCTCAACAGGGTATGACTACTCTCTCTCCCCCAACCCGAGGGACGATATATATATATATATATATATATATATATATATATATATATATATATATATATATATATATATATATATATACACACACACATATATATATATATATATATATATATATATATATATATATATATATATATATATATATATATACAATTTATATGTAGCTAAATTCAACCTCTCCCACCCCTTCCCACCAGTGTATGACTACTCTCTTTCCCCAACTTGAGGGACGGAATAGACTAAGTAGTTATATGTCTGGCAATGGCTCTGAGCATGACCAGAAAGACACACACATATATATATATATATATATATATATATATATATATATATATATATATATAGATATATATATATATATATATATATATATATATATATATATATATATATCTATATATATATATATATGCATATATATATATATATATATATATATATATATATATATATATATATATATATATATATATATATATATATATATATATATATATATAATCAGACACTTGCTCTTTATCATATAGGGGAAATGTGAATAAAGAATGAAAATGAGGATATTATACATAACGATGAATGAGTAGAGTTCTCTTGCTTTGAGGGTACTCTCGGGCACACTATTCTATATAATTTCTCTTCCTCTTGTTTTTTTTTAAGTTTTTATTGTTTATATATGGAAGATTCGTTTTAATATTGTTACTGTTCTTGAAAAAATTTATTTTAATTTTTCATACTTCGCATATAGTTTATTTGTTTCCTTATTTCCTTTCCTCTCTGAGCTATTTTCCCCTGTTGGAGCCCTTGGGCTTATTGCATCCTGCTTCTCCAACTAGAGTTGTAGCTTAGCTAATAATAATAATAATAATAATAATAATAATAATAATAATAAATAGACACACCTCGGGTTTTAAACTCCATTTGCGTTTCCACTTTTCCTTCCATGTCGCTGTTCAACTTCTCTCAAACTTTGACTTCGTACAAGAGTAAACTCACTCCTGTCCTTGGATCGAAAGAAAAAGAGCAAAGAAAAACCACGCTCGGAGACAGCAAATCTCCTCCATCGCTGAATAATGTATAGCTTCAAAAGATGCATTACCAGTCACAATTCTCACCCAAGGTTATTTGGTCGGAAAAATCCATGGAAAGCTTTTTTTCCACGTTCTAACAAGCACAAAAGATGGAAGAGAATTTGCGTCTTTATTATTTTTATTATTATTATTATTATTATTATTATTATTATTATTATTATTATTATTACTTGCTAACCTACAACCCCAATTGGGAAAACATGATGCTACAAGCCCAGGGGCTCCAACAGCGAAAATAGCTCAGTGAGGAAAGGAAACAAGAAAAATTAAATATTTTAAGAAGAGCAACGAGATTAAAATAAATATCTCCTATATAAACTATAAAAACTTTAACAAAATAAGAGGAAGAGAAATAAGGTAGAATAGTGTGCCCGAGTGTACCCTCAAGCAAGAGAACTGGAACCCAAGACAGTGGAAGACCATGGTACAGAGGCTATGGCACTATTCTTGATAAGAGAACAATGGTTTGATTTTGGAGTGTCCTTCTAGAAGAGCTGCTCTTCTACCCTTACAAAGAGAAAAGTGGCCACTAGACAATTACAGTGCAGTAAGAAGAATTGTTTGGTAATCTGCGTTGTCATGTGTATGAGGAGAGAAGATGTGTAAGGAATAGGCCAGACTATTCGGCGTATGTGTTAGTCAAAGGGAAAATGAACCGTAACCAGAGAAAAAGATCCAATGTAGTACTGTCTGGCCAGTCAAAAGACCCCATAACTCTCTCAATGGGTGGCCGGTGCCCTGGCCAACAAACTGAAATCACAGCAAAACGGTATTAGTGGATAATTGATATTTGTGGAAAAGTTCGTAAAGAAGGAAAACTATATGAAAAGACCAAAAACCTAGTAAAGAAAGGATTGGAAATGAAGGTAAAATCCAAGAGATGGAAAAGAATTAGCAGAACTATCCGAAACAATAAACATAATCAGACCAAAATTGAGGAAGCACTAAAGAAAGGTAGAAGCATCACATTGTTGAAAAGACTTCGAACAGGACGCCAACAGATGTTTGCTTTGAAGGATAAAAATGGAAATATTAACAACATTAGAGATGGAGTAATAAAGACTGCTGAGAATTTCTATACAACGCTATACAATAGTGATATAAGAAATAAGAGTAAGAGTTTTGTGAGAAAAAAATTAGCAAAAAGTAGGGTTTACAAAGTTCTTAACAAGCTCCTCTCACGACATTTCTCTACTCCAATACCATCTTATAATGTGAAAAAGAAAAATATTTTTGTTACAATTCCTTACCTATCAGACAACAAGTTTTCCATCAAACTTAAACAAATAATAGAAAAAAAGTTCGGTTGCCTCAATATCCAGTTAATCCCAAGCAATCCTCTCAAGATTGGTGGTTTTTTTTTTTTTTTGTTATATTTCCCTGTTGGAGCCCTTGGGCTTATAGCATCCTGTTTTACCAACTAGTGTTGTAGCTTAGCTAGAAATAATAACAGTGAGTGACAGAGCCATCTGGTTTAGGTAAAAGAGGAGCTAGTGTACACCAAAGAGTGCGGATTTAAGGGTAGCCCACTGATATGTTTCTGGTTTGTACCAGAAATGATTTCTTTTATCGTCAATTTGTTTACCCTTTCTATTGGAACATAAACTTTCCGAGTAACAGCTCCTATAGTCCATTTATTTTAGTGATGCATATTTGCACCGACTCGCGGCGGTGCCCTTTTAGCTCGGAAAAGTTTCCTGATCACTGATTGGTTAGAATTATCTTGTCCAACCAATCAGCGATCCGGAAACTAAAAGTTTCCTGATCACTGATTGGTTAGAATTATCTTGTCCAACCAATCAGCGATCCGGAAACTTTTCCGAGCTGAAAGGGCACCGCCGCGAGTCGGTGCAAATATGCATCACTAAAAGAAATGGACTATAGCTGATTCATCATAATATCCTCCTACGCCTATTGATGCATAGGGCCTCAGTTAGATTTCGCCAGTCGTCTCTATCTTGAGCTTTTAAATCAATACTTCTTCATTCATCATCCCCTACTTCACGCTTCTTAGTCCTCAGTCATGTAGAGCTGGGTCTTCGAACTCTTCTAGTGCCTTGTGGAGCCCAGCTGCATGTTTGGTAAACTAATCTCTCTTGGGGAGTGCGAAGATCGTGTTCAGACCATCTCCAACTACCGCTCACCATGATCTCATCCACATATGGCACTTGAGTAATCTCTCTAATAGTTTCATTTCTAATCCTGCCTTGCCGTTTAACTCCTAACATTCTTCTGAGGGCTTTGTTATCAAATCTACAAAATCTGTTGGATATTGTTTCATTGTCATACCACGACTCATGTCCATATAGTAACACTGATCCCACTAAACTGGTATATAAAGCCTGATTTTTATATGTAATTTCAGGCGATTTGATTTCCAAATTTTTCTTAACCTAGCCATTGTCTGATTTTCTTTTTTCAATCTTCCATTAAACTCCAATTCTAAAGACCTTGTATTAGCGATCATAGTTCCTAAATATTTAAATGATTCCACCTCATTACTTCTTTCTCCTTCCAATGATATTTCATCTTCCATTGCATATTCCGTTCTCATCATCTGTCTTTCTTCTATTTATCTTGAGCCCAACCTCATATGATATTTCATGCATTCTGGTAAGCAAGCTTTGCAAGTCCTATGGCGTTTTGCTAATAAGGACAGCGTCATCAGCATACTCTAGGTCTGCTAATTTCCTGTTACCAATCAAGTCCAATCCTTCTTCACCATCCCCAATTGGTCTGTGCATTACAAAATCCATGAGGAGGATAAACAACATAGGTGACAACAAATTCCCTTGGATTACTCCACTTTTCTCTTGAAATTCATTTGATAGGACTCCATTGCATTAACTTTGCGCTTGCTATGCTCATGAACAGATTTAATCAAATTTATATTTTTAAGAGGACTCCACAATAACGCAAGACTCCACAAAATTGGACGGTGCACACTATCAAAGGATTTTTCATAGTCCACAAATGCCCGCAAAAGTAGATTTTTATATTCTACACATTGCTTTACAACTTGTCTCAAAATGAAAATTTGGTCAGTACAACTTCTACCTTTTCTAAATCTTGCATGTTCATCTCTCCGCTTTTCATCAATCTTTCTCTCTAGTCTCTTTAGAATGACCATACTATATATTTTCATGACAACTGTCGTAAGTGTGATGCCTCTGTAATTATAGCAATCAGTCAGATTTTTTTTTTTAACCAACACACTTAGCTCCCATTCATTAGCTTTTGCCTGTTCATGCTACCTTCTACAAAATAATCTTATACGTATTCTGGGAGTCGCTTCATTTTCCGCAGTTATTCCATCGTATCCAGGAGCTTTCCATCTCTTGAGTTAGTTAATGATAGCTTCGAGTTCAAACGCACTAAATTCATTCATGGGCACATCAAGGTCTTCCTCAGCTTCAAGTATATCAATCGAATTATTCCCTTCATATCTCCTATTCATGACCTCACCAAAGTGTTCCATCAACGTTGTCTTTCTCCATCTATTGTTATAATAGATGCATCTCTCTTTTAATTGACATATGCTTATTTTTTGTTCCAGTAGATTTCATTAATAATTCTATGAGCAATTCGTACACCGTAGCCACTCTAGGCCCAAGCTGATTATTCCAAGTTATATTTGATCTATTACTTTAAATGAGATGATAAGCCTCCTGCTTATCCAAATAAGTACGTCTACAATCGTCATTTAACCAGGGTTTGTTCTAGACTCGATATTTCAACACGAGAAGGAATGCGTTTGGCTAATATATTAACCCCGTTTTACGACTGAGACTAATTAAAATCCAAAAGATCACTCAAATTGTCTTTCAATCAGGAGAGGATTTATGGCTGGAACTTGAGTACTCCCCCTCCCCCCCCCCCCCCCACACACACACATTTAGCTTCCAACACAAAGGTTAAAACTCAGGATTGATATAAATCTTAAAATGCAACAAGTAATTTCAGTTTGAATATGTAGGCCTATTCTATGATAGGGGGGAAATGCTTCGCTAGATTTCCATTCTTCTCAGTAGTAGAACTATTGGCCTATAACCGTTGGTTTCCCGAGATACCTCGATCCCTCTTAAACTACTCTTCTAGTTTTTCCTTATTCATTTTCCTCACTGGGTTATTTTCCCTGTTTGGAGCCCCTTGGCTAATAGCATCCTGCGCACACATTTAGCTTCCAACACAAAGGTTAAAACCTAGGATTAATATAAATCTTGAGATGCAACAAGTAATTTCAGTTTGAATATGTAGGCCTATTCTATGATTGGGGGGAAATGCTTCGCTAGATTTCCATTCTTCTCAGTAGTAGAACTATTGGCCTATAACCGTTGGTTTCCCGAGATCCCTCGATCCTTCTTTAAACTTCTCTTCTAGTTTTTCCTTATTCATTTTCCTTACTGGGTTATTTTCCCTGTTGGAGCCCTTGGGCTTATAGCATCCTGCTTTTCCAACTAGGGTTGTAGCTTAGTAAATAATAATAATAATAATAATAATAATAATAATAATAATAATAATAATAATGTTGAGTCTGCTTTCCTATTCAATACTCGTCAATAATTATTCTGCAGGTCTGTAAACCTGTTTCTCTTTTATTTAGTGTATTTATTTGTTATTTCCATAATATCATTGGCAAAGGTTAGTGTAGGACGAAAGTTTATTTTATAAAACAGAATGTTTGTTATGGAGTCTGAGTAAGAGATGTTAACTTGTGTATTACTGACATTTGCAAAATATTTAAATGAAAAAGTTATAAGCCTAGCTTTAAAGCTTAGAGTGAATTGCATTTTTCGTATATTAGGCTATCTTGTATTTTTTAACTTAAAATATAAGTCTATCGGTAATGAAACAGTATTATTATTATTATTATTATTATTATTAAATGCTAAGCTACAACCCTAGTTGGAAAAGTTGGATGCTATAAGCCCAGGGGCCCCAACAGGGAAAATAGCCCAGTGAGGAAAGGAAATAAGGAAAAATAAAATATTTTAAGAATAGTAACAAGATTAAAATAAATATTTCCTATATAAACTAAAAAAATTAACAAAACAAGAGGGAGAGAAACTAGATAGAATAGTGTGCCCGAATGTACCCTCAAGCAAGAGAACTCTAACCCAAGACAGTGGAAGACCTTGGTACAGAGGCTATGGCACTACCAAGACTAGAGAACAATGGTTTGATTTTGGAGTGTCCTTTTCCTAGAGGAGCAGCTTACCATAGCTAAAGAGTCTTTTCTACCCTTACCAAAAAGAAAGTAGCCACTGAACAATTACAGTGCAATACTTAACCCCTTGGGTGAAGAAGAATTGTCTGTTAATTACAGTGTTGTCAGGTGTATGAGGACAGAGGAGAATCTGTAAAGAATAGACCAGACTATTCGGTGTCTGTGTAAGCAAAGGGAAAGAACCGTAACGAGAGAGAAGGGTCCTATGTAGTACTGTCTGGCCAGTCAAATGACCCCATAACTCTCTAGTAACATTAGGTTAGGTTAGGTAAATACAAGGATATGATGTACTTTACTTAAAGAAAAAAACAACTTATTTTTGTGTTAGGCATGGTTTTAAGTTTATACTTGCTAGGCAAAGCTGCATGGTAGCCTGCCTTTGGAAATTTCAGTTTATTGTCTTTATAATCCCCGGTATTTCATTCATTTTCTTTTTTTGTCATGCTATATATTTAAAGTTGTTATCTGAAACATATTATATGTCATATGTTAGTCTTGTATAGTGACGAAAGTAGCTTGGTTTACTATATCTAAACCCAGCTCACGTTTCCTATTGACGGGTGATCAGCCCAACGCTTTGTAATTTCTGCCTCAAAATGGTAGGAAGTCGAGTACCTTATATAAACACTTTGATAGGAAGAAGAGCCGACATCGAAGGATCAAAAAGCGACGTCGCTATGAACGCTTGGCCACCACAGGACAGTTATCCCTGTACTATATAAGATTAACAATATTAGCTTGAGGAAAGTAAGCCCAAGGAATAGCCTAATGTCGAAGAAGAGAATCCTTTGGCCATATTTATTCTATGTTTTGCTCAGTCTCGCAATTTGGTGGGACAGTCTGCTCTTGGATCTTCAGGTATCTGCCATTTTGCCTTTGTTGAAAGATTATCATCTTTGGCATTTGTTGAAAGATTGTGTCTTCTTTCGCCTTTGTTGAAAGACTGTGTTTTCTTTCGCCTTTGTTGAAAGATTGTGTCTTCATTTGCCTTTGTTGAAAGATTGTGTCATCTTTTGCATTTGTTGAAAGATTGTGTCTTTTTTCGCCTTTCTTGAAAGATTGTGTCTTCTTTTGCCTTTGTTGAAAGATTGTGTCTTCTTTCGCCTTTGTTGAAAGATTGCGTCTTCTTTCGCCTTTGTTGAAAGATTGTGTCTTTTTTCGCCTTTGTTGAAAGATTGTCTTCTTTCGCCTTTGTTGAAAGATTGTGTCTTCTTTCGCCTTTGTTGAAAGATTGTGTCTTCTTTTGCCTTTGTTGAAAGATTGTCTTCTTTCGTCTTTGTTGAAAGATTGTGTCTTCTTTCGCCTTTGTTGAAAGATTGCGTCTTCTTTCGCCTTTGTTGAAAGATTGTGTCTTCTTTCGCCTTTGTTGAAAGATTGTCTTCTTTCGTCTTTGTTGAAAGATTGTGTCTTCTTTCGTCTTTGTTGAAAGATTGCGTCTTCTTTCGCCTTTGTTGAAAGATTGTGTCTTTTTTCGCCTTTGTTGAAAGATTGTCTTCTTTCGTCTTTGTTGAAAGATTGTGTCTTCTTTCGCCTTTGTTGAAAGATTATGTCTTCTTTCGCCTTTGTTGAAAGATTGTCTTCTTTCGCCTTTGTTGAAAGATTGTCTTCTTTCGTCTTTGTTGAAAGATTGTGTCTTCTTTCGCATTTGTTGAAAGATTGTGTCTTCTTTTGCATTTGTTGAAAGACTGTGTCATCTTTTGCATTTGTTGAAAGATTGTGTCTTCTTTCGCCTTTGTTGAAAGATTGTGTCATATTTTGCATTTGTTGAAAGATTGCATCTTCTTTTGCATTTGTTGAAAGATTGTGTCTTCTTTCGCCTTTGTTGAAAGATTGTGTCATATTTTGGATTTGTTGAAAGACTGTGTCATCTTTTGCCTTTTTTGAAAGATTGTGTCTTCTTTCGCCTTTGTTGAAAGATTGTGTCATATTTTGCCTTTGTTGAAAGATTGTGTCATCTTTTGCATTTGTTGAAAGATTGTGTCTTCTTTCACCATTGTTAAAAGATTTGTGTCTTCTTTCGCCTTTGTTGAAAGATTGTGTCATCTTTTGCATTTGTTGAAAGATTGTGTCTTCTTTCGCCTTTGTTGAAAGATTGTCTTCTTTCGTCTTTGTTGAAAGATTGTGTCTTCTTTCGCCTTTGTTGAAAGATTGCGTCTTCTTTCGTCTTTGTTGAAAGATTGTGTCTTCTTTCGCCTTTGTTGAAAGATTGTCTTCTTTCGTCTTTGTTGAAAGATTGTGTCTTCTTTCGCCTTTGTTGAAAGATTGCGTCTTCTTTCGCCTTTGTTGAAAGATTGTGTCTTTTTTCGCCTTTGTTGAAAGATTGTCTTCTTTCGTCTTTGTTGAAAGATTGTGTCTTCTTTCGCCTTTGTTGAAAGATTGTGTCTTCTTTCACCATTGTTAAAAGATTTGTGTCTTCTTTCGCCTTTGTTGAAAGATTGTGTCATCTTTTGCATTTGTTGAAAGATTGCGTCTTCTTTCGCCTTTGTTGAAAGATTGTCTTCTTTCGTCTTTGTTGAAAGATTGTGTCTTCTTTCGCCTTTGTTGAAATATTGTCTTCTTTCGCCTTTGTTGAAAGATTGTGTCTTCTTTCGCCTTTGTTGAAAGATTGTCTTCTTTCGTCTTTGTTGAAAGATTGTGTCTTCTTTCGCCTTTGTTGAAAGATTGCGTCTTCTTTCGCCTTTGTTGAAAGATTGTGTCTTTTTTCGCCTTTGTTGAAAGATTGTCTTCTTTCGTCTTTGTTGAAAGATTGTGTCTTCTTTCGCCTTTGTTGAAAGATTGTGTCATCTTTTGCATTTGTTGAAAGATTGTGTCTTCTTTTGCATTTGTTGAAAGATTGTCTTCTTTCGTCTTTGTTGAAAGATTGTGTCTTCTTTCGCCTTTGTTGAAAGATTGTGTCTTCTTTCGCCTTTGTTGAAAGATTGTGTCTTTTTTCGCCTTTGTTGAAAGATTGTCTTCTTTCGCCTTTGTTGAAAGATTGTGTCTTCTTTCACCATTGTTAAAAGATTTGTGTCTTCTTTCGCCTTTGTTGAAAGATTGTGTCATCTTTTGCATTTGTTGAAAGATTGTGTCTTCTTTCGCCTTTGTTGAAAGATTGCGTCTTCTTTCGCCTTTGTTGAAAGATTGTGTCTTTTTTCGCCTTTGTTGAAAGATTGTCTTCTTTCGCCTTTGTTGAAAGATTGTGTCTTCTTTCGCCTTTGTTGAAAGATTGTGTCTTCTTTCGCCTTTGTTGAAAGATTGTCTTCTTTCGTCTTTGTTGAAAGATTGTGTCTTTTTTCGCCTTTGTTGAAAGATTGTCTTCTTTCGTCTTTGTTGAAAGATTGTGTCTTCTTTCGCCTTTGTTGAAAGATTGTGTCATCTTTTGCATTTGTTGAAAGATTGTGTCTTCTTTTGCATTTGTTGAAAGATTGTCTTCTTTCGTCTTTGTTGAAAGATTGTGTCTTCTTTCGCCTTTGTTGAAAGATTGTGTCTTCTTTTGCATTTGTTGAAAGATTGTTCCTTCTTTCGCCTTTGTTGAAAGATTGTCTTCTTTTGCATTTGTTAAAAGATTGTGTTTTGAATTTGTTGAAAGATTGTGTCTTCTTTCGCCTTTGTTGAAAGATTACGTCTTCTTTTGCATTTGTTAAAATATTGTCTTTTACATTTGTTAAAAAATTGTATCTTCTCTTCTGGTTCTAGAAAACGTTTCACCAAATTGAAGGATGCTTTGAAAACGAAGGGACTCCAGATACCAAAAAAAAAATTAAGTAACACACATTGGTCTACACATCACGATGCTAGGCCGGACCCCATAAAAGCTACAGTACAATTCTTGATGTACTGGATGTACAATTGATAATCTTGAAGAAGGTGACACAAAACACTGAGTATATACATTGTATGATACAGTGTATAATCCAGAAATAGTTCTTTTTAAAGTTATGGAACACAGTACTTGAGCGATCTAATTAATCAAATTAGCAAATCTGTACAGTCAGAAGCAAATGATCTTAACACTGCAGTGCTGCCATCCTCATGAAATCTCTTTCACTGTTACTTTACTTACTTTACTTTGATGACTGCTTTTTCCGGCCCCATACAGCAAGGGAACCCCACTCTCTACAGGACCTCCGCTGTCGTTTTACCTTGTTCGTTCAGAGTATTTATAGTTTCAGATCACGTATTGTTCATCTACTGTTAAATAGTCACTTTTCTAAGATTTTTTAAAATGAGAAAGTTTTCAGTTTCCTCTTGAAGGCCTTAATGTTTTCAATCATTCGAATGTTTCGTGGGAGCTTATTATATAGTTTCAGATCACGTATTGTTCATTTACAGGTAAATCGTCACTGTTGTATGATTTCTTAAATAAGTAAGTCTTCAGTTTCCTCTCGAAAGCCTTAATGTTTTCAATCATCGAATATTCCGTGGGAGCTTATTATAATTAGTCTCAGGGCCGCATATTTAAAGGCTCTGTTTGTGAAATCATTAAAGGATAGATTTGATGAGTTTCTTAATGAAGGGATAATACTATATGGCAAAGATGTATTTACGACTAAAAAAATACGAAATATAATATGGAGTTTAGATCCCTTGGATTATGGGAGAGCTTCTGAGGCATTCCTCAGTCCAGTAGAGAATCTCCATTTTATTATTATTATTATTATTATTATTATTATTATTATTATTATTATTATTATTATTATTATTATTTGCTAAGCTACAATCCTTGATTAAACAGCAGGATGCTATAACCCCAAGGGCTCCAACACAGAAAATAGCCCAGTGAGGAAAGGAAATAAGGAAATAAATAAATAACAAATAAAGTAATGAAACAATTTTTTTTCTTTTATTATAAAAATACAATTACATTTTATTCATTTACATTTTTTGTGTAATTATTCTATTTACAAAAATATAACAAAAATATAACAAAACATAGATATTAATTCATGTTTACAAAAATAAATAAATCAACATAAATCAAAATACATAGTCTAGAAATTCTTTTGTTATGTACTTTGATATACTGTCAGTATATCTACATCTAATATCTAATAATGAAACAATTAAAGCATTTTAAGAACAGTAACGGCATTGAAATAATTCTTTCATATATAAACTATAAAAAGCAGGAAGATGAGAAATAAGATAGAATAGTGTGCCCGAGTGTACCCTCAAGCAAGAGAACTCTACCCCAAGACAGTGGAAGGCCATGGTACAAAGGCTATGTCACTACCCTAGACTAGAGAACAATGGTTTGATTTTGGAGTGTCCCTCTGTTAGAAGAGCTGTTTACCATAGGTAAAGAGTCTCTTCTACCCTTGTCAAGAGGAAAGTAGCCACTGAATAATTTCATAGCAGTAGCTAACCCATTGAGCGAAGAAGAATTGTTTTGTAATTTGTTTTGTTAGGTGTATTAGTACAGAGGATACGTTAAGAATGGTCCAGACTATTCGGTGTGTATGTAGGCAAAAGGAAAATAAGCCGTAACCAGAGAAAAGGATCCAATGTGGTACTATTTGGCCAGTAAAAGGACCCAATAACTCTCTAACGGTAGTATCTTAACTGGTGGCTAGTGCCCTGGCCAACCTACTGTTATGATTGGTTAGTCAATGGACTTAGAAAAAACGTATCTCAGCATAGAGTTCTCTTGCTTGAGGGTACACTCGGGCACACAGTTTTATCTTATATCTTATTTCTCTTCCTCTTGTTTTGTTAAAGTTTTTATAGTTTATAAAGTAATATTTATTTTAATGTTACTCTTCTTAAAATATTTTATTTTTCCTTGTTCCCTTTCCTCACTGAGCTATTTTCCCTGTTGGAGCCCCTGGGCTTATAGCATCCAGCTTTTCCAATTAGGGTTGTGGCTTAGCAAATAATAATAATAATAATAATAATAATAATAATACTACCCAATCACTCAACTGTTAGTCACACAATGCTTACTCAACTGTACTCAAATTATTTCATTCCCGAACTCTGATGAACTGGTTCACTTTGTTGTTATGATCCAAGATTGTTTGGTAGACACTAAAGTTACTGAACTGCCATGTATAACATGTTAATAGAAAGAAATATCATAGATACTTTTCCAAATGCAGAATTGCTGTAACAGTGTAATGTCTAAAATTTACTTGCTACTTATGATTTCTAACAGGGTTGCCATGTTGGCCTTTTCAGGCTAGAAACTTCAAATTTGGCCTTTTAAGGTGCAGTTGATCAGAAGTTGGCCTTTTCTCACTTAGAAAACCTGGCAACCCTGATTTCTAACTGCAGTGATGGAAGAGCATTCTCTGAAAATATATCTATATTTTCTTTGCTCAGTGATGAGTTAGACAAGACTTGTCAGCCCAATTATTCTCTCCACAGAACATTATGTGTTACGGTCTACCAGTGTTGACAATGGTGTCAAAAAAATCTGATATTAAAGTAAGAAAGAAGTTAGCTTTAAGAGCGAAAAGAAATATGAGTAAATATGAGGTTTTGAGTAAAACACAGACTAAATGGCCCATGCAAGAAATTGTCAATACCATCTCCCCCCCCCCCCCTCTCTCTCTCTCTCTCTCTCTCTCTCTCTCTCTCTCTCTCTCTCTCTCTCTCTGTTATTCAAATTCAATATTGCCTTTGTTGTTTTTTATATACGTATATAGATATCCAAATTTATTCATTCTCTCATGTTTTATTGATTGATGGAGTTTATTTTTACTACGTTTCCTTTAGAGAAAATATGAACAATAAACGATGTTGCTCTAGATGTATTTACTGAGAATCACCACTGTTTATATTGGCGCCCACAAATTATGTGTCCTAGGCCTACCCTCGACAGGTTTTAATACATACATATACCCAGGCACTTCCCCCAATTTTGGGGGGTAGCCGACACCAACAATGAAACAAAACAAAAAAGGGGACCTCTACTCTCTACGTTCCTTCAGCCAAACCAGGGAATCAACCGAGTTCAGCTGGTACTGCTAGAGTGCCACAGCCCAACCTCCCACATTTCCACCACAGATGAAGCTTCATAATGCTGAATCCCCTACTGCTGCTACCTCCGCGGTCATCTAAGGCACCGGAGGAAGCAGCAGGGCCTACTGGAACTGCGTCACAATCGCTCTCCATTCATTCCTATTTCTAGCATGCTCTCTTGCCTCTCTCACATCTATCCTCCTATCACCCAGAGCTTTCTTCACACTATCCATCCACCCAAACCTTGGCCTTCCTCTTGTACATCTCCCATCAACTCTTGCATTCATCACCTTCTTTAGCAAACAACCATTTTCCATTCTCTTAACATGGCCAAACCACCTCAACACATTCATATCCACTCTAGCCGCTAACTCATTTCTTACACCCGTTCTCTCCCTCACCACTTCGTTCCTAACCCTATCTACTCGAGATACACCAGCCATACTCCTTAGACACTTCATCTCAAACACATTCAATTTCTGTCTCTCCGTCACTTTCATTCCCCACAACTCCGATCCATACATCACAGTTGGTACAATCACTTTCTCATATAGAACTCTCTTTACATTCATGCCCAACCCTCTATTTTTTACTACTCCCTTAACTGCCCCCAACACTTTGCAACCTTCATTCACTCTCTGACGTACATCTGCTTCCACTCCACCATTTGCTGCAACAACAGACCCCAAGTACTTAAACTGATCCACCTCCTCAAGTAACTCTCCATTCAACATGACATTCAACCTTGCACCACCTTCCCTTCTCGTACATCTCATAACCTTACTCTTACCCACATTAACTCTCAACTTCCTTCTCTCACACACCCTTCCAAATTCTTTCACTAGTCGGTCAAGCTTCTCTTCTGTGTCTGCTACCAGTACAGTATCATCCGCAAACAACAACTGATTTACCTCCCATTCATGGTCATTCTCTCCTACCAGCTTTAATCCTCGTCCAAGCACTCGAGCATTCACCTCTCTCACCACTCCATCAACATACAAGTTAAACAACCACGGCGACATCACACATCCCTGTCTCAGCCCCACTCTCACCGGAAACCAATCACTCACTTCATTTCCTATTTTAACACATGCTTTACTACCTTTGTAGGAACTTTTCACTGCTTGCAACAACCTTCCACCAACTCCATATAACCTCATCACATTCCACATTGCTTCCCTATCAACTCTTATCATATGCTTTCTCCAGATCCATAAACGCAACATACACCTCCTTACCTTTTGCTAAATATTTCTTGCATATCTGCCTAACTGTAAAAATCTGATTCATACAACCCCTACCTCTTCTAATAGTTTATACATAAAAGATTTATGTTAATGTTATTATTTTTCTTAAACTTCTCTTGTAGTTTTTTTTATTATTCCCTTTCCTCACGGAGTTATTTTACCCGTTGGAGCCTTTAGGCTTATAGCATCCTGCTTTTCAAACCAGGGTTTTTGCTTAGCCCTGGTTTCAGGAGTTGTGCTTTTAAGAGCTTAAGGTAAGCCCAATATATGCAAAAAATGTATTCATTGCACTGCATTATATTATTATTGTTATTATTATTATTATTATTATTATTATTATTATTATTATTATTATTATTATTATTATTATTATTATTATTATTACTTTCTAAGGTACAAACCTAGCTGGAAAAGCAGGATGCTATAAGCCCAGGGCCTCCAACAGGGCAAATAGGTCAGTGAGGTAAGGAAACAAAGAAAAATAGAATATTTTAAGAAGAGCAACAAGACTAAAATAAATATCTCATATATACACTATAAAAAACTTAAACCGAGAGGAAGAGAAAAAAGATAGAATAGTGTGCCCATGTGTACCCT
>NC_090742.1:66702293-66712293 GCF_036898095.1 Palaemon carinicauda | reverse complement strand
ATATATATATATATATATATATGTATATATATATATATATATATATATATATATACTATATATATATATATATATATATATATATATATATATATATATATATATATATATATATATTCAGACACTTGTTCTTTATTAATCACGGTAGGAGTGTCTTGATTCATTTACACATACACAAATATGTATACATGCATATGTATATGCGTTTGTATACATACATATAGATATACATATTTTTGTATGTTTATAAATAGTATATATATATATATATATATATATATATACTATATATATATATATATATATATATATATATATGAAAAAAATTGCTTTGCTGTCAATGTCCCCATCCCTGATTCAGTTAGTTCGTTATGCATAAGAGTTTTCATAATTCTGAGCATCTTTTTGCATTCAGATTTTCACATTCCTATACGTAGCACCATGAACGCAGTTAATTTGAAATTATGAAAGTCTTGCCCCCTCCATCGTAAGGCTCAATACTACACAACATTCTAGAAGTTTTATTCCAGCTGTGTGGAGTGTGGAATTATCTTACTAAAAGTCCGATTCACACGACCCGTTTTCTTTCCGGAGGCTGGGTGGTGGCTAACAGCCGTCGATCTGGTGGTTGAAACGGGCGGAACTTTAGAAGTTCAAACTAAATTTAAAGTTTCTTCTATGTTGAACATTCTGATATAAGTCTCTTTGCAAAGTATAAATATGACAAAATTATTTCAACGTTGTTACTGGCCTTGAAATAGTTTTCCTTTTTTATTCATTATTTTTCATGTATAGTTTATCTTTTATTTTCCCTATTTCCTTTCCTCGCTGGCTACTATCCCAATAGAAGCCCCCGATCTTATTGCATTCTGCTTTGCCCAACCAGGGTTATAGCTTGGTTAGTAACAATGATAATAATGATGCAGGTGCCTACCGTACACACCACACACACACACACACACACACATAATATATATATATATATATATATATATATATAATATATATATATATATATATATATATATATATATATATATATATATATATATATATACATATACATACATACATACAGTATATATGCGTATCGTCTTTATAATGAAATTATTCAAGTTCATTATTGTAGTTCATTGGATTCGTTTTCCCAAAAAGAACAAATAAATGAAATAAGAAAATAGATAGATTAGATTTTAAGGGTCTAGATATATTTTAGCCCCAGGGTGGTTTCATTGTCGACAATAATTTATAGAAAAATCAGCAATCGTCATCTTTCTGCAAACTTCGTGAAAAGAGAGAAAGAGATAGTGAGATAATTGACACCTCTCTTGAGAGATAACCTTATAGTTGTTTTAACTATCATATTAGAGAGAGAGAGAGAGAGAGAGAGAGAGAGAGAGAGGAGAGAGAGAGAGAGAGAGAGAGAGAGAGAGAGAGAGAGAGAGAGAGAGAGAGAGCCTTATATTCTTTTAAACTAATATATTCGGAGAGAAAGAGAGAGATAACCTTATAATTATCTAAACTAACATATTGAGAGAGAGAGAGAGAGAGAGAGAGAGAGAGAGAGAGAGAGAGAGAGAGAGAGAGAGAGAGAGAGAGAGAGAGAACCTTATATTCTTTTAAACTAACATATTCGGAGAAAAAGAGAGAGATAACCTTATTATTATCTAAACTAAAATATTGGGAGAGAGGAGAGAGAGGAGAGAGAGAGAGAGAGAGAGAGAGAGAGAGAGAGGAGAGAGAGAGAGAGAGAGAGAGAACCTTATATTCTTTTAAAACTAACATATTCGGAGAAAAAGAGAGAGATAACCTTATAATTTTCTAAACTAACATATTTGGAGAGAGAGAGAGAGAGAGAGAGAGAGAGAGAGAGAGAGAGAGAGAGGAGAGAGAGAGAGAGAGAGATTTATTGATAGCTGTATCCACCCCAATATGAGTTTAGACTTTTTTAAACATCACCATCATAGCAATCAATATCAGATCTGACAAGAGTCTGTTTATAAACAGGCTACTCATTAAGCTTAAATTAAATTCAATCATAAAATATGGCAACAGGACATAATATACACTGTTAAAGAAACGTAATTATTAATCGGAAATTCTCCATAAAAAATAGTTCTCAGCCGTATTTCAGTAAAATACAGGCGGTCGTAATTTTTACCCTTTTATGATATCTTTTACGGGTTGGTGACCGTAATTTCACTCCTTTACGTCAATAAATCCGATTTTTAAAAAATGTAAATGCCTAGCAACATTAATGCCAAGATTTTTTACCGTGTGTGTGTTTTTTTTTTTTTTTTTACGGCAAATTTTTAACTGTAGATTCACTCTTATGTCTCCGTCACTCTCAATTCTATATAATGTATTATTCTGACGCACAGTTGCATTAAAAATGATCTTGCGTTATGAATACGACTTACCTCTAGAATCCATTTCAAATGTACCACGAGTCCTCTTTGGCACTACAGTGGTCCAAGAAGTACTGATATCCTGTTGTTTCATTTACGGCTAGCAAGTTGATATCTCTTACTAGGGTGGGTTGTTTGCGGGGTGGGGTGGGGGTGTCGGTTTTGTGTTCTTAGGACAGTAAGGCTAAAGTTGAAATATTTCATCAAAGCGTTTTAGGACATGCTGGATATTATTATTATTATTATTATTATTATTATTATTATTATTATTATTATTATTATTATTATTATTATTATTATTATTATTATTATTATTACTATTATTATTATTATTTTCAGAGTTGTAAGCTCTTAAACGAGCTGCCGATGATCTTCTGGAACCCCAGACGGACTATTCTCTCAAAGTTAGGTATAAGCGTTTGGCTTTGTCTACCTATTAGTATTTGTTCGGTGATAGAATTAACTTTGTGTGTTTTCAGCCTCATTTTCAAACTTGTTATTTAGTTATATGTAATGAGTCAAGATTCAAGAATCGCTTTAATTTTGTGAGTAGTAAATGAAATCCTCAAGTGGTGAATTGTTTTTTATATGATTCTGTACGTTAGCCATGTTTGTTTCTCTGCTTTAATGTTTTATATTTGTAGTTGGTACTTCAAATAGTAAATAACTTCAAGTATTTATGCAAAGTCTATTTTGAGATAAGTAGTGTGGTCCTTTTTATCAAGTGTTATTTTAATAATGTCAAAATGTTACTTTTAGTTATATATGCCATAGCAGGGAAAAACCCCTATTGGCTTCTTACTGTATGAATGTACTGTATGAATGTACATAAGAATAAATAAATAAAGTGTATTATTATTATTATCACTTGCCAGGCCCCAACTCTAGTTGGAAAAAGCAGGACGCTACAAATCCAGGGGCTCAACAGGGACAACAGCCCAGAGAGGAAAGGAAAAAAAGGAAAAAAGATATTTTAAGAAGAGTAACAACATTAAAGTAAATGTCTCCTCTATAAATTATATAAACTTTAACAAAACAAGAAGAGAAATTAGATAGAATAGTGTGCCCGAGTGTACCCTCAAACAAGAGAACTCTAACCCAAGACATTGAAAAACCATGGTACTACCTAAGACTAGAGAACAATGGTTTGATTTTGGAGTGTCCTTCTAGAAGAGCTGCTTACCATAGCAAAGAGTCTCCCACCCTTGGCAAGAGGAAAGTGGCTACTGAACAATTACAGTGCAGTAGTTAACCCTTTGGGTGAAGAATTGTTTGGTTGACATTTTCATCCAAAAGAATATTTCAATCTTGAATAATTACTGTGAGGATATTATTGTCCATATTTTGAATATATTTTTAATTTGCATTTTCACTTCTTTTTATATATTTTCTTGCCGAGAGGGCAGTGCCGCATTATCCCTAAGGCTGACGGGGCTGAAGCCTGGGGGTCCAGCAAGCAAGAAGAGGGGCCCATGCAAAATTTTTAGTGATAAATATTAAAACTATGGATTATTTACTTTATTTGCATTATTATTGCAATATATTGTACGAAAGGAGAACGTGAAATTTGCTTGGGGAGGGGCTAGTAGAGATGTCGAGGGGCCCTTAGAGAAGCCTATGGACCTTCCATGGGTTAATATGACACTGTAAGAGGAAGTGCGGGAAATTATAAACCATGGCAACTTACCTACTATGGATTTTCTGGGATATACAGAGAAAATTAAAAAAAAAAAAAAAAAATCCATAATTTTTTTACATTTTTATTTTTTCAAATTCTGGTAAGTCAATTTTGTAACAAAGTTCAAATACCAGACTTTACGGCAACAAAGTAGAAAAAAAAAAAAAAAAAAAAAAAAAAAAAACAGCCATGCACGTAAGAGTACCCCTGGACGCCCTCAAACTTTTTGGTTTTTCTCTTCTAATATAGTGACCCACTGTCACCCATTACAGACTTCCTACAATTTTCCCGGGTTTAAATAGTAGGTTTTAGGATGGCAGATACGAGAATGAATTGTTTTAATATAAAACACATTTGATTAGCTACTTTTGACCTTACATGCCAATCTTGTTACTACTTGTTATAGTTAGAACTGTTAGACTATCAATTATTTGATAAGTGGGAAAAACTAGATAATTCGTTTAGAACACGTGTTTTATTTATTTTATGAAAAATATCTGTATTCATGTTTTATTTTAGCCTTGAGATAGATTGGTAATGCATTGATATTAATCTTAATTTCCATTTTCAAAAGAGAGCTGGTTATGGCAAATTACTTAGTGTGTCTTTTTATTCATAATATCTACTTCTGTAAAGGCACGGTCAAGAAGTAATGAATTTAATCTTTCGTTTTTATTACACAAAACTGACATTTAATCATAACATAATTATTATATATAAAGTAAAATGGTATTTTACCTTTTAAACGACGTTAAACAGATTTTAAAATAGTGTTAAGATCCTGAAATTATGGCTATTTTGGCCGAATTTGCCAAAATTATCTTACTCGATTTTGTTAGTCAAAAATATTTGTTTGTCCACCAATAACATCTAATATTCTTTTCTTCTTAAATTTATTCGTATCTCAAATATCTATTCACATCAACCTTCCATTCCTCTGATGAGTTATTCACATTCATTTTTCAGTCGTAGTAATGGGATTGTTAACATTAATCGTATTGATTAACACTTTGATGTTCACTATAAATATTTCCTATTTAGAAGCTATTTCAAGTTTTTCTCTCTTTTCAACAGTTTTTCTCTTGCAGTCAAACACGAAACAGAATAAGCTTACATTGCGAGATCAAACATTTCTATTAATTTAATAATCTAATTACGTTCTAAATTGATGGATCATGTAAATCAAAAGCATTTTTCCATTGTATTAATTGTGTTCTGAATTTCACCCCATACACTTACCATGAACTAAAGTTGGATCCCAGGAAACCTTCCACGACCTACACCTTAATGCAAAGAAGGCTGACGATGTATAATTATTCATGACTGAATAGGATTTTTACCATTGCTATCTTTATTACTCTTACTATACAATTTTTCCGATTTAACAACACCTCATTTCACCTGTAATGTGAACTATTATTCGTATATCATTAACATATTGTTTGCATATTGAGATACTACCACTAGAGAGTTATTGGGTCCTTTAACTGGCAAGATAGTACTACTGTACATTAGCGCCCTCTCTGGTTATGGCTCATTTCTCTTCTGCTTACACATACACCAAATAGTCTGGCCTATTCTTTACACATTTTCCTCCCCCCTCACGCACCTGACAACACTAGGATAACCAAAAATTCGTCTTTGCTTAAGGGATTAACTACTGAAATGTAATTGTTCAATGGCTACTTTCCACTTGGTAAGGGTAAAAAAGACTCTTTAGCTATGGTAAGCAACTCTTCTAGGAGAAGGACACTCCAAAATCAAACCATTGTTGTCTAGTCTTGCCATAGCCTTTATACCATGGTCTTGCACTATCTTGGGTTAGAGTTCTCCTGCATAAACATACACTCGGGCCCACTATGCTCTCTTTATTGTTTATGCATGACAGATATATTTTAATTTTGTTACTGATCTTAAGATATTTTATATGGATATTCATTACTTCTTATATCCTATATATATTTTCATTATTTCTTTTTCTCACTAGTCTACTTTCCCTGTTGGAACCTTCAAGTTTGTAGCTTCTTGCTTTTCTAACTAAGGTTATAGCTTAGCACGTAATAATAATAATAATAATAATAATAATAATAATAATAATAATAATAATAATAATAATAATAATAATAATAATGCAATAGTGTCTAGAAAAGATGTGCATTGGCATGCAAATAGTTAGACCATTCGCGTTCGTCGTCCTTTCAGGACAAATAGGCTTTAATTTGCAGAAAATGTAAATATCCATTGCAATGTTACCATACAATTTTTATACAACATACTTGTAGAGAAGTAAATAAAAAATTTTGGGCAATTGTACCATACATTGTCCTATCCACCTTACTGTGCATGTTCAACTATTACCTGCAGAAAAAAAAACATACACATTGTGAAGAGGAAATCTAGATTTCTCCTTGGTATTTAATGAAATTACTTTGCTTTTAGCTCATATTTGTATCATTAATTAGTAATTTGGCTCAAATTTTTAATTTACTGCACCAACCACATACTTTTACTAAAAGAAAGAAGTTGGGAACTTGGCAAGCAAATACCACTTACTAGAAAAAAAAAAATCCTATGCAGGCCTAGCCTATAGGTTGTATTGGGCTATGTTAAATGTAACCACAATCAACAAAAATGTAAATTTTCTGATATCCCTCAATTCTGAGTACACCTGCTTTCTTAGTCATCTATGCAAACCTCTTTAAACTTGCCCAGGTTACATTCAACACAGTGGTATGATGGTAGGCCTCTATTGATATACTGTGAGTTGTAAAGAATTTGTAGGTAGTTTCGAATGAGTTTTTTTGCCTTGCTAATCAATTCAAAACCTACCCTACCACTAAAGCTACAGTATTCCATTTAATTTGTTAAGAAAATCGTAACTGTCATAGTATTGAACATAAGGTTAGCTGAAGGTTATAACCTCATGCCTCAGGATCCCTTTGGAAAAAGTATGGGCTCCTGATTGCAAGTTTTACATATCATCATACTCCAATGAGAGAAAATTTGCCTGCTAAAAAATTACTGATAATATAACGTCTGTATTATGAAATTTGCTTATTTAGGAAAAGCCATAGGATATGTAAACAAAAACAATAAATACAACCCAAGGTCTATGTAATCTGAGGTGAATATCAAGAACACTATTACCCGAGGTATTTACCCCGTTGGTAGAAATGATTCTGTTGTGACGACGAAAGTAATTTCAGTGTTACCAACGTGTTCGAGGTTAGAAGTTTGGTCTTCTGTGTGGTCTGGGTACCGTAAAAAATAGCGAATTAGGGTTTGCATGCTAGTACTGTCACCGTCACCTCATGGAACTGTCCCTTAATTTAATTTAATTTAATCTCATTTACAGCTGCTTGTGTATATCGTTACACGAGTCAGCCGAGGTGAGCCAGAGAGTATAATTGTATTTAGTTAGTTTACTTAAAAGGCTGTTTTTTTCTGATCCTATACTACAGGGGAACAATACTCTCTATACATCTTATTAGTGAGGGTGATATTTTAGCCAGATATTACATATCTTTGTTCTAGTGAGACTTGATCTTTCCCTGTGAATTAGCTATTGATGTACCTTGCGCTTTCCAATCGTCCATATATTAATGATAATAATAATAATAATAATAATAATAATAATAATAATAATAATAATAATAATAATAATAATAATATCCAGGCCACTACATCCAAGGTTTGCCCAATGGTGACCAGCAATTTCGAGAAAGGTGACTATTATAACTATTATCAAGAGTTTTATGATTTACTTTTTTTTTCATAATGCGGCCTAGGCTTATTTTTTTTCCAATCCCCATTTGTGCCTCATCCTTATTATGTATTAGTAATGTTTATTGCGTTATCCACTCACTTTTTATTTTTGCATTCACACTTTACGCCCACAATACTAAAGTAATTTAATAGTATTTGATGTATCTCGTGGCAGAATATTTTGTCCTTGCTTAGGCTTACAGAATATAGGCCTAGGCTACATAAAATATAATAGCACAGAATCCCCTAAGTCAGATGTAAATTTATGGAAGCAGGACTGCTTCTAATGTTTCAAGAGGCGTCTTTCTACATAAAATGTATCCAGATTCTTCGAGGAAACTTGGCTTCTAAAGCTTCACAAATAGGCCTCATGAGAAAAATATTGGGAGAAATGCCGTCATGACTAATTAAACTCTACTTTTTATTAACCCTGTAGAGCTACATCCATACATACATATACCAAGGCACTTCCCCCAATTTTTGGGGGTAGCTGACATCAAACAAATGAAACAGAAAAGGGGACCTCTCCTCTCTACGTTCTTTCCAGCCCGGCAAGGGACTCAATCGAGTTCGGCTGATACTGCTAGGGGTGCCACAGCCCACCCTCCCCCCGTTATCCACCACAGATGAAGCTTCATAACGCTGAATCCCCTACTGCTGCTGCCTCCGCGGTTTTCCAAGGCACCGGAGGAAGCAGCAGAGCCTACCGGAACTGCGTCACAATCGCTCGCCATTCATTCCTAATTCTAGCACGCTCTCTTGTCTCTCTCACACCTATCCTCCTATCACCCAGAGCTTCCTTCACTCCATCCTGTAGACCTACACTTGAAAAATGATCACCTTTTCCATTTGTGTACAAGTTTCAAAAGAATCACACACTACATTAATTATTAATAAGCATATTATACCCAGTTTATTAAGCATATTACAACACATATCTCGCGAACCTTTGTTTTTCCCCAGTAGGGACTGATGTGATCGTATCATCTTTAATCTAATGCATTATCTGCCTTAATCCAAAACTTAGCCTACATATCTGGTGATGATGATAACTATGACTTGTAGAATCCATAAAATTTATTTTATTAATAAATTGAGTTGCAGCAATTTCCCACTGAAATCATATGTAGGCCTAACAATGATCGTGTTAACACCAGAAAGTAATTTACCACATTATTTTTATCAATATATATCCTTTTAATGTAGGCTTATCTTTCATGATGATTTCCTCGATTCTATGTGTAGATCTACAATTAGTATGCTGAATTTGGTTAAGCAATAAGAAAAAAAAGTTTCAAACTTTCCTTAAATCTTAGTTCAATGTCTTTTCTTCCCAGGAGAACAGATTAATCGTAGGAGATTCTGCATGTTATATTAGTTCTTTACAAGTCAAAGATGATCTTATTATGAAGCAGACATTCATAGTTTCCTTTTTAAAACTGCTTGAGCCTGAGACGACAGATTAGCTTTTCAAATGCATCTCAATAGGATTTTGTAGAAATAAGCAAGGTTAAAATAACAAAACATGTAATGTAATTAACGAACATTACATTTTTCAATTTAATTTGTAAAACTATACGTTGGAGTTTTTATTTTGTAAGAGGCTAAGTCGCTTAATTGATGGCAGATAAGTTTTTATTATCATGCTATAATCTCTGCTACTGTTATATTTGCTGTTATTTTCCTTCTGTTTATTATAATGCCAATGAAAAGTAGTTTCATCCATGCTATTATGCTAATAATGCCAGCTGAACTAATTTCCATAGCTTCGTTAACTATGAAACGTAAAGTTACAGTGTTACAAGGTATATTGTTTTTATAGCAATTCTTGGGCTATACTACTTGAGGTATTAGTTTTGTTGGGAAAATTGGCTATTTTTGTACGACAACAACGAAATATAAATGTTTATTTCCATCGATTACAGAACCTAACTTCATCTAAATTTTTAATCTGGTAATTCTCATAGTGGTAGATTAGCATTATTTATATTATTATAAATCTATTAAAGTTACAAATTAAACATAAATTAAGATTTTCATACGCTATCATTAAAGTAAAAAATGGCAATGTGTCCGAAACCGGCCCGTTTTCTATGTCCTCGAAACAACAAATACCTCTTATAAGTACCTAAAATATGTCAAAATTTCT
>NC_090742.1:66647293-66697293 GCF_036898095.1 Palaemon carinicauda | reverse complement strand
ATTGGACATAAATTGCCATACACACAGGCTTAATTTAGTACTGGGTGACTGTGTAAAGAGTTATCTTTTCAATTATTAACACGCTGTACACATTTATAACTAACAGTATTACAAGGTACAAATTTTTCATAGAGGAACAGAAAGCAGAAGACATGTAAGTTTTGAATGTGGTAGACATACTATAACAAGGTCTTACTATTATTGGTCAGTTGCTAAGGTTCAACTGTAGGAGTGAGTGGGGACCGCACAAGTCGTGCTCCTGAGGTTTTGTTCAAACGAATCTATTTTGAAATATTATAGAGATTTCTCTCTGAAATTGATAATAGATTTGCCTATAATATGCCACTGATAGTAGCGATAAATGCACCCGTCTTTAATTATGATGACTTTTTAAATTATAAGATACAGTATACACACAGATGAAATCCTTACAAGTGCCCAGATTTCTGTAGCCATGAGTCCCTTTCTAACTAAGAATGAAAAGCCCAAGTGTTTGTTTGATTTGTCTGATGAACTCAAACCATCAGAATCTACCTACTCGGAAATTCTTAAAAGTGCTAAAATTCTCAACCTCCTTCCAGTAACTACTGCCAGCAATGAGCGACTGTTTTCAGTGCTTAGTTTAGTGAAAATGTATCTACTAACTACCATGAAAAATTAGCACCTGAGTGACCTGTTGCTCATGGCCTCAGTAAAGCAGCATGTTAAAAATCTTAGCTTGGACATACTGATTAATAATTTTTCAAAGTTAAGATCAAGGAGGTATCCACTGGTGCAGTAGATATTTGAAATGCATGAAGCATATGTTTATTTTGGAGTGTCTGTAAGTGAATCCTTGTAAACTTTTGTAGCTTTATTTCTACACATTTTCCCAAGCTTAAGGTATCCCTTTTCGCATCAATTTTTCTTGTTTTCCTGAATGACCCTTGTGTACGCAGTGAGCTATATTTAATACATGTTAAATTGCAAGTACTCTAGGATCAATGCCATAGTTTGACTTTGGTTTAGAAGTTTCTAGGTTTTCTTTTGCAGTCAGAACTACCTTACAAAAATTTTTTAATAAGCTGAAAGGAATTCAACAATCTAAATTTTACAGGGTTTATCCATTGAGGTTGTGGAACTGACAAGGGAAGAACTCATACAACATGAAGAGAGGGAATAAGAGAAGAGGAAGGAGCACAAATTTATCAAAGAGTCGTGAGAAAAGTTGACAGCAAAGCGATTGACAGAGGTATCAGCAAACTTTGAAATTGGATTAAGTATTTTAGGAGAAATGTATATAAACTACAAAAGATTTGCAAAAGGTAAGAGATAATTCTAAATCCCATTGCTTTTTATAAACTCCTTCATAGTGAAAAGGAGAAATTGGCAATCCAATCTACAAAGGGGAGCTTTTTAAAGATATGGTCATCCAGTGCACTTGAACCAGTGCCTTCAACAATCAAGTTTTTTTTTTTTTTTTTTTTTTTTCTTTTTTTTTTTTTTTTTTTTTTTTTTTTTTTACACAACATAGGACTGGCCAAGTAATATTTCTGTAGGAAAATTAATTGGCTAGTACCGACAAGCAGGCAAAAATTTATTCTTTTTTTTTTAATATGGTTTATTAAACTAACATGAGTTGTGGAACCTAGTTTATTTGAAGATTTTTACTCCTATTAAGTCTGTAGTATTCCTTTACACCATCTCGTATTTCCATGTGTAATTATATGTTTACCCATTTACGGCTGTGGTCCTTTATCACACCCTTATCCCAAGTGTATCGGGAACCTGAGTGAACACCTTCATTGGGTATGGTATTGGTAAACTTTTGGTAATTAGAGTTTGCAGTATACCTTAGTAGGCTAGAATTTTCATTACTCAATCATTTATACACATTTCTAGTCTAGGTGTCCCCAACCCGAGTTAGGTTAGGCATCAGGTGTGTAGTTAATTTTATGCTTGAATCTGTAAGTGACACGGAACAAGGTGTTATTCGAGGAATTATCCCAGGTGAAGGATAAGAACTTATCGATGAATGTTCCATATATATTCATTTGTCTGCTTTTCTGTAATTTTGTTTTATTTAAGCAGTTTGTAAATGTTCTAACATGATCTGTGCGGAGATAGCCTCCTTCCTCCCCAATGTGGAATTTACTTATGTACTGGAAGAAAATCAACCCCTTTAATAGTGACGTAGGCAGTGTTAATATCCTTTCCTACTCCTCAGCTTTAAAAGCATGGGCTTTAGACTACAGTGCCGAGTACCGTAGTAGGAGAAAGAAATTTACTTGCATCCTAGTTTCAGCTCCCTTCCCCTACTAATAGACATGTTTTAAGGATTTGTTAGTGGAAGGGATTTGCCTTCTATGGTTGTTTCAGTGGAGCTAGTGTACTTTAGTTTTCTTTAATTTTTATATTTAAGGCAGAGTGGTAGTATACAGTAGTCCCTTAGGGATGGGGAAGGTAGGTTTCCCTCCCTCACGGGATTACTGATATTTACTGTGAACATGTAATCTTTGGGTGTCTTTTGCATTCTCATCTTAATTTGTTGGACAGAAACTTCAGTCTATTAGATTTCTGAATCTTGATCTAGATGTTAATCTTTGGCACCATCATTCAATTAGTTCATTATGCATGTTGCATAAGATTTTTCATAATTCTTACCATCCTTTACATTCACTTTACATTCGGATCTTCCAGGACAATTCTATCCTGTTTGTAATACTAGGCAGGCAGTTAATTCTAAAAGCCAGGCCTTCTCCATCATGAGACTCAATACTACACAGTATTCTAGAAGTTTTATTCCAGCTGTGACCAAGTTGTGGAATGATTTTCCTAATCGGGTAGTTGAATCAATAGAACTTCAGAAGTTCAAAGTGGCCACAAATGTTTATATGTTGAACAGGCTGACATAAGTCTTTTATAGTTTATATATGACATATCTGTTTTGACATTGATACTGTTTTTAGAGTGATTTATTGTTAATTGGTTCTCGTCATTTATTTATTTCCTTTCCTCGCTGGGATATTTTTCCTTGCTAGAGCCCTTGGGCTTATAGCATCTTGCTTTTCCAACTAGGGTTGTAGGTTGGCTAGTAATGATGATAATATGACAATTGAAAGCTATGTTTTCATAATTTATTTATTATGACATGAGATCTAAGCTGATTTTGGGCTCCTGTTCACATATGAACTTAAGTGAGCATAGTTGGCTTGTTTTTCCTTTATGTTGGCATGATAGACAGCATTCGGACTCCATGCCATAGATTTTAAATGTTTCTTGAGTATTGCGGAATAAACAGTGAAATATACTCTAGGTCTTAAATGGTTAAATATACTTTAGGTTGGTTATCACAATTAATTTGATTTGGGCAAACTTATGATTCTGGAGAGGGAGGCCTCAACCTTCCGGACTCACCAGTGGTGCTTATACACCCCCCCCTGGAACCCCCCCAAGCGGCGGCGCGAGCCCTAAACCACGCCCCCTTGGGCGGAGTTACCAGAGACGAGCGGGTTGACACTTGACTCGGCAATGGAAGTCACATTTCTGAAGTTGACTTCGGCACAGAACGTTCTCCTCTTTTTTCCCTCCCGCTGCTCCCAACATTTGCTGATTTTCATTATCCTGCATTCAGCAACCAGAGTAATATCTCAGCCCACGGCTTAATTATGTCTAGGCAAATTCTTACCTCCGCGGAGGTGCATCGGCTTAGCGAAGACTCCAGCGGAGAGGAGAACGTAATCAGTAACGAAAAACGCACACAATCGACTGCAGATAGTGATATGCCTTCTAATTCTGATATCGTAAATATGTTACTACAACAGAATCAAACTCTTATGCAAATCATCCAGAAAAGGTAAGGTTTTAAATTCTGTTTACAACGAAAACGTCATATGGAAAGCAGCTGATTTAGACTAATGACGTCACAAATGCAAATGGCGGCCCCCATACGTAAGCTTGTTATGATCTGAATGCTTAGAGCAGGCACTTCCGAACATAGCGTAAGTAGCTTAAGCAAAGCATGTGCATGATTACTACACGATTAATCGGTATAAACAAACTAAATACTCCAATTTTTATATATTACAAAATTATAATTAAGCACACAAAACAAATTGCTTGCCTGACACATTAAAAGCACGCGCTTAATAGGCAGTAGGCTAGACCACAGGTAAGTTCGAGCTTACATTTCTCGCTTTAAACCTATCGACACTAGCCTAGGCCTGGGGGGCTATCTGATAAGGGTTACATATGAGGCAGGTCTAGTTTATTAATAATAACAGATTTAAACTTATCATTCACTTAAATATGGCACTGAATTAACCTAAGAGGGCTATTTGAGTCGTGAACCCCATTGCCTGACTTCAGCCTTCTAGGTCCGCTGCTGTCCATATTTACTATACCAGTTGAACAAAATTTCAATTATTCTATGGTAAATAAATCACTGATATTAAACATTCATCTCGGCAGAAGTGGTTCACCTGCTAAGAAGAATGAGGCTCCCCCTCCTACTAAGCGCTCAAGACGATCACCTGAATTACCTGAAAGTGCAAATTTAGACCTCTTTTCCTTTTATAATAATGGAGACGAAAGTGATTACGAAGATTTCAACCTTCTTACATTCAATAAACCCATTCCTTCATATATTTCCACCAATTTCAAAGCTGAACCATCTTTTCATAGAGAAGGGAAAATTCAATTGAATAATTCACTAGTAGCATTAACTTTCAGTGAAGGCCATAGTGATAACCGGGATAAATTCTTTGTTAGTAGTCAAAATAAGGAGTTCTCAGACTTTTTTAAATTAATTAATACTCCAAAGTTGAATTTCTGGCCTGAAGGTAAGGTATTTGATGACAGTTATAAGAGAAAATTTTTTTATGACATTGAAAATATTAAAATGAGTATTTCTGCCTTTCAAGGGCATGCAGCACTGGCACACATTGTATACCCCTCCAAAGTAAATGACATTGATTTTTTGTCCAAAATTATTATTGGTCCCCTAAGGAGGAGCATAGACCTCATACAAAATTTGATAAGAAATTTCAGAAGCAGAGCACTTCCTAGGTACCTCAAGGAAGAAGTAAGAGATCTTATAATCAAAGCAGACATTAAAGAAGTTTGGAATTTAACTGAAGACCAAAAATCAGCCATTGCTGCCTGCTTTCACAAAGGTCCCCTCCTCAGAGGAGGGGCAGCAAACTTCAGGGGTAGGAAATTCAACTTCGGGGGCAGATTTCAGGGAAGAAGGTTCAGTTTCCTCAAAGGTAACCCCAACTTTAGATTCAAGTCTCAGCCACTTAGAAGAGGTAATAGGCGAGGTGGGTACAGGGGGGGGAGGTCACAAAATGGACAAGCTAATAGTTCAGGAGCCAGAGAAAAGAAAGACCCTAGAAATTGAGCCATGCTCCGCACCAGTTCAAAGAGAAATTTTTTCAGCACCAGTATTCTATGCACCAGTTGATAATGATGTTTACTCTGCACCAGTTAATAATGAGCTTTGCTCAGCACCAGTTAATGAGCTTTGCTCAGCACCAGTTAATTACGAGCTTTGCTCAGCACCAGTGGTTAATGAGCTTTGCTCAGCACCAGATAATAACGAGCTTTGCTCCGCACCAGACCATCATGACATTGGGCCAAATGCTATAAATCAAGATAGAAGTAAAGAGACCTCGCCTTTGGCCTCAAAACCAATGAATAACTCCTCCCAGAGCCCCCCAGAGAATAGGATAGGTAAGTCATTATTGATGAATATTGATAGTTGGAGAAAGCTTCCTAATGCCTCTTTTGCTTGTAAAATTATCAATGAAGGGGTGAGAATTCCGTTTAATAATAAACTTAAAGCCCAGAGGTCATTAAAAAGAACAGGTAAAGATAGATTTTATTCAATTAACAAGCGTAAAATATTGGAAAGTGAATGTGACAGACTGCTAAAACTAGGTGTCATAGAGCAGATCCCCAGAACTTCCTTTTACTACTCCAACCACATATTTTATAAATTCAAACCAGATGGAACAGTACGACTAATCTTTGACATGAAAGTGCTCAACACCATGATTAAAAAACCTTCTTTTACCATGCTCAAGGCCAATACTATATTTCCCTATCTACATCTAAACTCTTGGGCCTGCAAACTAGATTTAAAAGATGCTTATTGGCACATTCCATTACATGCAAGTAGCCAGAAATTTCTAACCTTCAAACTAGGTAAAAGGAAGTTCAAATGGACTGTGATACCCTTTGGACTAAAAACAGCACCTTATATTTTTTCAAAAATAATGTACACAGTGATCAAGTATATTAGAACCTCATATAACATCTTAATATTCAACTATCTTGATGACATTCTCATATTAGCAAAAGATTATGTAAAATGTAAAAATCACATTCAGCTAGTCATTAAGATCTTGTCAGACTTAGGATGGAATATCTCACTTAAAAAATCTGCAATTGAACCGACTCAAAGAATTGAATTTTTAGGAGTGCATTACAATATGATTAAGAAAACTATGAATCCCAGTGGGAAAAACATAGAGAAGTGTGTCGAATTGGCCAAAGCTTTCTCCAACTCTGTTAAATCCGACCTGCATTCCTATCAAATGTTAATCGGAGCTTTAAATTTTAGTGCATCCTATACAAGCTTGGGAAGATTCCATCTTAAATATCTCCACAGGTACCACAGTTATTTTAATTCAGGGTACAAAATCATTCCCCACACCTTCAAAAAATACCTAAAGCCATGGGAACAGAGACAAATGTACAGAGAGATTAACATTCCAAAACCACAGATAGATGCAGAACTTTTCACTGACGCTTCCAACCAGGGTTGGGGAGGTGCATTAGTAATAGCGGGTAATATGCTCTCAATAAATGGAACTTGGACAAATGAAGAATCCTCCCTTCACATCAATGTAAGAGAGTTATTAGCTTGCTTCTATTCTTTGGAACACTTCATCACAAGGTTATACAACAAGGTAGTCTTAATACATGTTGATTCAAAGGTTACTAATTGTTGGATAAAGAAACAGGGTAGTATCAGAAACAAGTTAGCCCATGAACTAGTCAGGAAAATACTTAGTACCATGAAGGATCACAACATACAGATAAATTCCAGATGGATCAGGGGAGTAAGTAACACCATCGCAGACTCACTTTCCAGGGACCTGGGTTCCATTCACACAGAAACTTCCCTCAGTGACAGTCTATTCTCCTTAATCTGCTCTGACTTCAATTTTACCCCAGAAATAGATCTGTTCTCAAATGGTTTCAATACTAAGTGCAAAAAGTTCTGTTCATCTCTTCCAAATCAAAAAGCCATCAGCAATAATGCACTTACGATTAGCTGGAAGGGATCAACACCCCTCTATGCCTTTCCACCAGGATTCTTACTACACAAAGTAGCTTTTAAAATCAATAAAGAATGCAATAATAATATGCTTTTCTGCACCATATCGCAGGGGACGGAACCATGGATTCCATTAGTGAAGTCAGTCGCGAAGCAGCACAAACGATACATTGTGAAGATCGAAGACTACCAGATAGTTCTCAAGGATTGTATCTCACCCTCAGCAAAGCTCCAATCAACTTTGATCGCCTTCAAAATTTAAAGGATCAGCTCCCTAACGTCTTTCCTCCTGAGGTTTGCTCCAAAATTGCTGTCAGCTTGAGGGACAGCTCCTTGCACAAGTATGAAAACTTATACAACATTTTTAAAAGTTTCATTCACAAGGAGTATGGAAGAGACAACAAATTTCCCCTGTTAGCAATTATTTTATTTTTCAATCACCTTATAGACAAGGGTCTGTCTTACAACACCCTGAAGAGCTACAGAGCAGCTTTAGGTCCTATCTTGTCAGGCTATTTCCCAAGTTACTGTCTTGCAGAGGACAAATATGTCAAAGCAATGATATCGGGAGTTAATAGAAGGAAACCTAGAAATTCTCACCAGTTCCCTGGCTGGGATCTAGACAAAGTAATTTCATTTCTCAACACCACGAAAGATAACTCTACCTTACTACTGACACAGAAAACCTTGTTCCTAGTAGCCTTAGCTTGCCCTTTAAGAGCTAATCAATTTAACAATCTCAGCATTTCCAGGAGCACCTTCACCCCAGAACACATTGTCTTACGGAACCACCCTTCCTTCATGGCCAAAAACCAAAAGAACAACTACACGCCAATAGAGATCAGCTTTAGGAAGCTTCCTAACAGACCAAAATATGTCCAGTCAGACAATTGAACTTCTATTTGGAATACACCAACAAAGTCTGTATGGAAAGAAACATAGACAGGAAAGACCACATATGGCTAGATGAACACTTCAAGATAATGTCTCTACAAAAAATGAGACAACTTTTTAGGGAGTGCATTTTCAGAGCCGACCCAAATGCAACTAAACAGTCAACGAATTTTCACTCTATAAGGGGGCAAGCTTCATCAAGACTGCTATACAATGGAGTATCGATACAAGAAATCATGTCCAGAATGAATTGGAGAAGCGACTCTGTCTTCAGCTCTTACTATGCTCTCCTCGGCTTACAGGGAGCTTTCGATGCTGTGGTCGCTGGACTTCATCTTCAAGCCCCCTGAAGCATCTGCCTAGCTACCACTGGTGAGTCCGGAAGGTTGAGGCCTCCCTCTCCAGAACTGTAAGTTTACTTGTGAACGAAGGTTCTGGAGTGGGAGGTGAGACCTTCCGGACTCAAAGTCTGGGTCACCCTCCAACCCTTCCCCCGTGAGCCGAGGAGACCATGTACAGTACTTAGGAGGGAAGATTCTAACAACTTCATAATTCAACAGAGTAGGCTATATACAAGAACACACACATACAATCACTATTATTCCACAGAAAACAAACTAACTGGAATCTTTCAATATTCATATCAACCAAGAGAGCACAAGAAGATTGAATTTACTAGTAAAAAGACCTTTATGTCCAACAATTTGCACCTTCACAGTAATTCCTTCATAACTTGCACTACCAAGGTAAGCTCAACCACTTCTGTGTTATTTTTTGTTCTATTACAACTTCAAAAATGTGACTTCCATTGCCGAGTCAACCCGCTCGTCTCTGGTAACTCCGCCCAAGGGGGCGTGGTTTAGGGCTCGCGCCGCCGCTTGGGGGGGTTCCAGGGGGGGGTGTATAAGCACCACTGGTGAGTCCGGAAGGTCTCACCTCCCACTCCAGAACCTTCGTTCACAAGTAAACTTACAGGTCATGGTAAGCCACCTTGACAAAATACCCATAAGGGTTCTTAATGCTGTCAGTTTTTTGAAGTGTGTGATTCGGCATTTAGGTCTGTTGATTCCAATCTATCAACATAGGTAATAGGGTGCCTTGCTGTTAGGACAAAGTAAAACTAAGGACTTAAAGGAGCATTGGAAAGTAGTTGTGCAGGATGAATGATTACCGGTAGGGTAGTGCAACTTAACCAAATGTCTAGTATAGCCTGGATTAAGGCATTTGGGAAAGTTTTGTTTTTAAATCCTTTTGTGTAGTACTGGTAAACATTTATGTAGGCTATTGTTAACTTTGGTACTGTATACTGTATGTTCACACTATCGCCTGCCTGGTTTGTGATGAAACCCATTTGTAACCTCTTAACAGTGATTTGATGAGCCATGAACTTGGAGATTAGTAGTCTTACACCTCTTGAAAGCAGCAAGTAAAATATATTAACTTTCATAGACTGTGGTTGTATGTAATAGTGGAGGAACTGCTGGGTTAAACTGATTAGGCCTGGTTAAGTCTGTTGAAGCAGTATGGTTTATTAAACCTGGGACAATTACCTTGGTCAGCTTTTCCTATAGAGGTACTCCATTTTTACAGCCTTGGAATTTCCTGTACATTTGTTTTAATTTGTCATTCAAAGTGAGTGATCCCATGGAATTTATCTCCTAATGCTCTGCCCTATGTAGGAACAGGACTTAGATAACCCGCTTTGGGAGGAATTGTCTATACCTCGGTTTTGCTAGTGGTCAGAAATAAGGAGTGCATTGTGATTACAGTACTCAAATAGCACCCAGAATGGTGATAATTTGTTTGGATATTGTTTTTTTATTTCATTTTACGTGTGTTGCCAAAGAGAGAGAGTATTTCCCATTGAATAATGCTTTTTATTTTAGGATGGTTAGTCAGAACTACCAAACAAAACTCTTTGAATAAGCTGGAAGGAATTCAACATTTTAAATTGCACCTCTTTTATCTTTTTGAGTATGAGAACTGCCAAATGAAGAACTCTTATTAAAGAAGATAGAGGAACAAGAATTTATCGAAGATCCAGAAGAAAAGTGGACGGCAAAGAGATTGGCGGAGGCATTTGCAGACTTTGAAAGCAATTGATATGAACCGCAAAAGATCTGCAACAGGTGAGAGATAAATTCTAGATTGCATTGCTTGTTATGAACTCGTTCATAGTGAAAAGAAGAAATTAGCAATTCATTCAACACAGGGTAGTTTTTAAAGATATGGCCATCCAGTGGACTCAAGACCAGTGCCTTAAACATCTTGTGTGTTTTCTGAAGTGAGAGAGGGGAAGAATCATTTGTCCTTTTAACTAAAAAGCTGGTGGAAAAAATAAATTAAAGTAGATAATTGATCCACCTCTTGTATCATGTCTCAAGTTTAACCAAACATTTAGGTTTATCATGTAGACATTCCCACAATATTGGCAAAGTAAAATTGCTATAGAAAAAGTAATTGCCAAGTATCGTGTCGATAAGAATTTGAATTTTTTCTTGCAAGGGTATGATTCCAAGGCAAGGTAGAAATGTTCTGTTTTTATATGGTTTATTAGACAGCCTAATTGTGGAATTTTTTGGTATTGCTATTACAGCCTAGTATGTTTGGATGTTTTTACTCCTGATACGTCTGTAGTGTCACTTTACGCTATCACGTTTAATTATATATGTGCCCATTTATGGCTGTGGTCCTATACCATACCCTTACCCCAAATGTATCAGGGCCCAGAGTGACAAGTTTCATTGGGTATGGTACTGATAAACTTTTGATAATTAGATTTTGCAATATACCATAGTAGGCCAACATTTTTATTGCATGAACATTTATGCACATTCCTAGTCTTGGTGTCTCCAACCTCAGTTAAGTTAGGCAGAGGATATGGACTTATTTTTGTGCTTGAACACAATAAGGGGTTATTTGAGGAATTAAACCAAGGGAAGGTTAATGATTGATTTGTCTTTTTCTGTAGTTTCAATTCATTTATGCTGTTTGTAGATGTACTTACTGATTGCCACCTTTCTCCCCAATGTGAAATTTGCTTATGTACCAGGAGAAAGTCCCCTGCTTGGAGCCCCCACCTTTATTTTTTAATAGATATCAAGGAAGGGAATAACTCGATTTGATAGCAACCTATGACATGCTATTATCTTTTACTCATCAGCTTTAAAATCCTCGGGTTTTCAACTACTGTGTACTGCAGTTGGAGAAAGATTTACTCACATTCTAGTTTCGGATCCCTTTCCAACTAATTGATAAGTTGTAAGGTTTTGTAAGATAGTTAGTGGAAGGGGTTAGCCTTTTAAGGTTGATGTTTCAATAGGTAGTTTACTCTCTATTTTTTTTCCATTTTTGTATTTAAAGCAGAGTGGTAGTACAAATGTCATTGTCAGGTCTTTAATTTTGGGAGGATCTAGTGATACAGACAAGCCTTGAGATGTAGAAAGGGCTTGATGTATAGAAGATTTGAGCTTGGAAAGCACCATACAGTACATTGGCATAGAATGCTGTAAAGAAACGCATAATGGGTGCCCCGTGTGTTAAACTATATGATAACCTGAAGCACGAGGAGACCGATCACTGGGGAGAGACCAGGAGCATGGAGAACTGGCTTCTCTTAATTCCTCAGTCCATGTGCATCAACTGCCTTTTTGTTAATTGTGTACGTGTGGTAGGCAGGAAGGTCTGAGTCCATATGCGTGGAGACCTGTGCATAGTACACATAAGATTCAAGTATGTCCCATGTTTGTGTGGATCCTTGGTGTTTGAAGTGTTAGTCAGCAAGATGAGGAAATAATTGGTCAACATCATCACACTTCTATAGCTCATGATCATCTATCGTGGAGACTGTGCACGTGGAACCCTCGTGTGTGGAGACCCTTCTCGTTGACTGTGGCTTAGACTGTCTCTTTACGTCCTCAGGCTACTTGTGTGAGAGAGGAACTCTTTCGATTTTCCTGCTGGTCTGGTGTCTTCCTTGACTGTAATCCCGTCATGTCTCGGGAACCGCTGTCAGAAGGATGAGAAAATTTGCACTGTCTTTCATCCTGATAGAGGAAAAGAGAACAAGGTTTTGGTATGAGGCTGTGTGCTGGTAACAGGCGTGTGAAAACCTCATCGCCGACTGCTCGGTGCCGAGTACTTATTTGATATGTACCCGCTCAAGGTGGTTATGATTTTAGTACGTACCACTCTGACTCGATACAATCTTGGTATGCACTGCTCATCCCTGGGTATGATTTGGTACATGCTGCTCATCCTGGTACGTACCATCCTCTCATACATGGGGAGAGATTATCGGATACACGCAGCTATATTAATCAGACATTATAGATAATGCCCTCTTCTTTGGGTGAAGTAGTACTCAATTGAGGGTACTGCATTCGATACGAGACCAAACACAGATGCAGAAAAGTGTATCAATGTTTGCTTTCTAAGAAAGCACTTTCAGCACGCACTGCTTCTCTCGCTCAGCATAAAGAGAGAGAAGTCATTCAGGAAGGAGAAAAAAGGGGGTAGGACCCGTCATTCCTATCGGTGTTGTACGTGCTCGTTCTTTTAAGAAACTGAGCAATGGTAGTAGGTGCGTGAGCACCTGTACCAAGTACCAATACATAGGCTTTGGGATGGGAACATTCCCAGTATGTACCCTCTCATCTAGCAAATGAAGCAAGAACATACTGGGTTCCATTGCCCAAGTGTATTGTTCTTGGTACCACACTGTTGCTGCCACTGGGAGGGAAATGCTTGGATTCACGCATACCCAACTATCAATTGGTCTTTTTCAATATTAAACTTAACCGGTGATCATATAAGCTGCAGCTCTGCTGCCCGACAGAAAAACCTACGGACAAAATACGCCAGCGATCGCTATGCAGGTGGGGGTGTACATCAACAGCGCCATCTGTCGAGCAGGTACTCGGTACTCCAAGTAAACAAAGAATCAATTTTCTCTCTGTCGTGCCACCGGCAAGACCTACTAAATTCGCTGTTGCTTACTGGATTGGTTTTCACAGATTTTGGTGAAGTACACATTTCTAGTTATTAGCTTTCGCTTTGCAGAGGTTATCTTCAATACATCCTTGCATTCTTTTATTGATTTTTGGATTATTTGTTGACGACTTGGATAGATTTTGAATTCCCCTTTGACTAATTCAAGATGGCTGACCCTTCTCAAGTCCCTAAATACAGAAAGTGTAGTGCTAGGGACTGTTCAAGGCGTCTTCCAAAGGCCTCTATCGATCCGCACACTGTTTGTTCCAATTGTCGGGGTAAAACCTGTCAATTGGAAGATCGATGTGAGGAATGCGCTGGGCTTTCGGAATTCGATTTTCTCGAATTCCTGAAATATTCACGTAGGCTAGAGAGAGATAGAGTCAGGAGAAGTTCATCTCGCTCCGTTGATATTTCCTCTCCCCATGCCCCACAACCTATTCCTTCCCCTGTAGTGGTTGCTCCTGATCCCCCTTCTAGCACTCAACAACCTTCGATGGCAGATATGATGCGTGCCATCCAGGCTCTGGGTGAGAGAGTCGAGTCATTGGCGAGTGACCGTAACCAACTCATGGCTGACGTCAAGGAGTTGAAGGGTAAGAGTGCAGTGGGTAGTGACAAAGTGAGTGGTAGTGTTGTGGAAAGTGTTAGTGTTGCGCTTGAGGGTGCGTCTGTTCGTGCCTGTCGTCCTCCCAGTCCGGGACCTCTTGCAAGCTCCCAAGCCCAGGGGAGAAGCAATGTCGTACGACCAAAGGGTTCGACAGGCTTTAATCAACGGACAGACGTTCCCTCCGTGGTTTCGGACGTATCTTACCAAGATCGCCCCACCTACAAGAAGACGAGAGAGCCCATTTATTCCTCGTCTGCGGAAGATGTTTCTCGGAAGAAACAATGGACCAAGGTCTCACGGCCTCTTAAACGCAAGTCGGTCCCTTCCGCGCAAGTCCAACGGCCCAGTTGTAGCCACTGGGTCAGTTCGGACTCGCTGCAGTCTTCCGATGACTGCACACCTCCTAAGAGAGGCAAAGCGGTACCGCAACAGGCAGTAACACCGTCTGTTGCCGCACCTGCTACTGTAGACCCTAAGTGGTCTTTGCTGCAGACCATGCAGACGCAGTTAACGTCTTTAATGCAGGACTTTCGTGCGGAGAAGGTTGACGCTGCACCCGTTAGCCTACAACCAACCACGGTTGTGCGTCCAGTGGACGCTGAGGCTACCTTCTCCCGCACTCCAGCTGTGAGAGTCCCGCCACCCATGCGCAGTGTACCCTGCCAGCCGCATGTTGACGTTCAGCGACGCACGGAACCCTCCGTTGACGTTCGCGAGTTACAACAACCACCTAAGTTGTTTTGTTTTGACGCTGCGCGTCAACCTCCGCAACCCAGTGTGGTTACCACTACTCGCCCACAGCAGACTAGACAGTCAGGAGTAGACGCTTTGCGCCCCCGCGCTGCTATGGTTGTTGCCAGCTCACAGACTGGCCAACAGTTCCATGACGTTGCGTCCAGTGCAGTCACGCATGCACCCGTGCTGCCGGACTCAGCTGACCAGCCAATTCCTACTCCTTTGCCGCTTCCTCCTCAGTATTCAGACGATGGACTCTCTGATGATGACGACGCTGCACACCTTGACGACCCGCACACGGACATCGACGAACCCAAGACCACGCCTCCCTCCTTGGACTTTAGGAAAGTTCTTGCACTGTTCAAGGAGATGTATCCTGATCAGTTTGTTTCTGCAGCCCCACGCTCTCCTCCATCTGACTTCGCTTTAGGCACGCAGTCATCCGCGCCTGCCTTTACGAAGCTCGTCCTCGCCCGCTCGTCCAAGAGAGCTTTAAGAGTGTTGGGAGATTGGATGCAGTCCAAAAAGCACCTTGGGAAGACAGCGTTCTTGTTTCCCCCTGCGAAACTCGCTTCCAGATCGAGCGTCTGGTATGCCACGGGAGAAGTTCTCGGCTTGGGAGTTCCTGCCTCTGCCCAGGGCGACTTCTCAAGTCTAGTAGACTATCCCCGCAGGCTAGCCATGAGACGCTCCAAGATTTGTTGGACTCCTTCAGACTTAGACCATCTGATGAAAGGAGTGTTCAGAGCCTTCGAGGTTTTTAACTTTTTGGATTGGTGTTTGGGAGCGTTGAGCAGGAAGACCTCCCCTTCTGACAAGGAAACTTCCATGCTCGTTATGTCCTGCATGGACAAGGCCATACGGGACGGTTCCAGTGAGCTTGCGACTTCTTTCGTTTCCGGGGTCCTCAAGAAACGGGAAAACCTTTGCTCCTTCTTGTCAGCTGGAGTAACACAATGTCAGAGATCGGAACTTATGTTTGCTCCTCTCTCAAAGTGCCTTTTCCCAGAGGAGTTGATCAAGGAGATTGCTACCTCCTTGATTCAAAAAGACACGCATGACCTGGTTGCGTCATCTGCCCGCAAAGCCACCCCTTTGCCTACCATGTCTAGACCCAGGATGGATACTCCAGCGTCAAGATTTATTCCGCCCTTTCGTGGCAGAGCCTCCAGCAGAGGAGGTGCTCGTGCCGAAGGTAAACGTGGGAGTAAGAAGAAAGGTACCAAGTCCTTTAGAGGCAGAGTCTGACTGCCACCTTCTTCAGACAGCAGTGGGAGCCAGACTCAAGAACTACTGGCAGGCCTGGGAGAACAGAGGCGCAGATGCACAATCTGTGAAGTTGCTCAGAGAAGGGTACAAGATCCCGTTCTTGCGCAAGCCCCCTCTAGCAACGACTCCCATCGACCTCTCTCCCAGGTACAGAGAGGAGGACAAAAGACTAGCTTTGAAGCAAGAGGTGTCTCTCTTACTAGCAAAGGGAGCGGTAGTCAAAGTCCGGGACCATCAATCCCCGGGCTTCTACAACCGTCTCTTCTTAGTGGTAAAGAAGACAGGAGGGTGGAGACCGGTGCTAGACGTCAGTGCTCTGAATGTCTTTGTCACAAAGCAGACGTTCGCCATGGAGACGACAAAGTCTGTTCTAGCAGCGGTCAGGAAGGAAGACTGGATGGTCTCTTTAGACCTCAAGGACGCTTACTTTCACGTCCCCATCCACCCAGATTCCCAACCTTTTCTAAGGTTCGTTTACGGGAAGGTTGTCTACCAATTTCAAGCCCTGTGCTTTGGCCTAAGCACGGCGCCTCTTGTATTTACGAAACTGATGAGGAATATTGCCAAATTCCTGCATTTAGCAGACATCAGAGCCTCCCTCTATTTGGACGACTGGCTTCTAAGAGCTTCGTCCAGTCGTCGCTGTCTGGAGAATCTAAAGTGGACTCTAGATCTGACCAAGGAATTGGGTCTCCTGGTCAATATGGAAAAGTCCCAACTGGTCCCATCCCAAACTATAGTGTACCTAGGGATGGAGATTCACAGTCAAGCTTTTCGGGCTTTTCCGTCGGGGGAGACTGCACCTCCGTCCCCTTCAATTTCACCTAGCTGTTCACTGGAGAAAGGACAAGACGCTAGAAGCGGTCTCGATCCCCATTTCCGAGAAGATGAAGTCATCACTGACTTGGTGGAAGGACAACATCAACCTCAGAGAGGGTCTGCCCCTGGCTGTTCAGACCCCCAACCACGTTCTCTTCTCGGACGCATCGGACACGGGCTGGGGTGCGACATTAGACGGTCGGGAATGCTCGGGCACTTGGAACTCGGAGCAAAGAACGTTACATATCAACTGCAAGGAGCTACTGGCAGTTCATCTGGCCTTGAAAAGCTTCAAGTCCCTCCTTCTAGGCAAGGTGGTGGAGGTGAACTCCTACAACACCACGGCCTTGGCGTACATCTCCAAGCAAGGAGGGACCCATTCTATGACGTACGAGATCGCAAGGGACCTCCTCACCTGGTCAAGAGATCTAAACCTGTCTCTAGTAACGAGGTTCATTCAAGGCAACATGAATGTCATGGCGGACCGCCTCAGTCGGAAGGGTCAAATCATCCCAACAGAATGGACCCTTCACAAGAATGTGTGCAAGAGACTATGGGCCACATGGGGCCAACCTACCATAGATCTCTTTGCAACCTCGATGACCAAGAGGCTCCCAAATTATTGCTCGCCAATCCCGGACCCAGCAGCAGTTCATATAGATGCCTTTCTACTGGATTGGTCCCATCTAGACCTTTATGCATTCCCCCCGTTCAAGATTGTCAACAAGGTACTGCAGAAGTTCGCCTCTCACGAAGGGACAAGGTTGACGTTGGTTGCTCCCCTCTGGCCCGCGAGAGAATGGTTCACCGAGGTACTGCAATGGCTGGTGGACGTTCCCAGAACTCTTCCTCTAAGAGTGGACCTTCTACGTCAGCCACACGTAAAGAAGGTACACCCAAGCCTCCACGCTCTTCGTCTGACTGCCTTCAGACTATCGAAAGACTCTCGAGAGCTAGAGGCTTTTCGAAGGAGGCAGCCAGGGCGATTGCTAGAGCAAGGAGGACATCCACTCTTAGAGTCTACCAGTCGAAGTGGGAAGTCTTCCGAAGCTGGTGCAAGTCGGTATCAGTATCCTCAACCAGTACCTCTGTAACCCAAATAGCTGAGTTCTTATTATATCTGAGGAAGGAAAGATTTCTTTCAGCTCCCACGATCAAAGGTTACAGAAGCATGTTGGCAGCAGTCTTCCGTCACAGAGGCTTAGATCTTTCCAACAACAAAGATCTATAGGACCTCCTTAAGTCTTTTGAGACCTCGAAGGAGCGTCGTTTGGCCACACCAGGTTGGAATTTAGACGTGGTACTAAGATTCCTTATGTCAGAAAGGTTCGAGCCACTACAATCAGCTTCCTTTAAAGATCTCACTTTAAAGACTTTTCCTCGTCTGCTTAGCAACAGCTAAAAGAGTCAGTGAGATACACGCCTTCAGCAGGAACATCGGATTTTCATCTGAAACGGCTACATGTTCTTTACAGCTTGGTTTTCTAGCCAAAAACGAACTATCTTCTCGTCCTTGGCCGAAATCGTTCGATATTCCAAGCCTTTCTAATTTGGTTGGAAATGAACTAGAAAGAGTCTTATGCCCTGTTAGAGCTCTTAAGTTCTATTTAAAACGAACTAAACCTTTACGAGGACAGTCAGAAGCTTTATTGTGTGCTATTAAGAAACCTTCTTTACCTATGTCAAAGAATGCAGTTTCCTATTATATCAGACTGTTGATACGAGAAGCTCATTCCCATCTGAATGAGGAAGACCATGCTTTGCTGAAGGTAAGGACACATGAAGTTAGAGCTGTCGCAACTTCAGTGGCCTTTAAACAAAACAGATCTCTGCAGAGTATAATGGACGCAACCTATTGGAGAAGCAAGTCAGTGTTCGCGTCTTTTTATCTTAAAGATGTCCAGTCTCTTTACGAGAACTGCTACACCCTGGGACCATTCGTAGCAGCGAGTGCAGTAGTGGGTGAGGGCTCAACCACTACATTCCCCTAATTCCATAACCTTTTTTAATCTTTCTCTTGAAATGCTTTTATTGTTGTTTTTTGGGTTGTCCGGAAGGCTAAGAAGCCTTTCGCATCCTGGTTGATTTGGCGGGTGGTCAAATTCTTTTCTTGAGAAGCGCCTAGATTAGAGGTTTTGATGAGGTCCTTTAGTATGGGTTGCAACCCTTGATACTTCAGCTCCTAGGAGTCGCTCAGCATCCTAAGAGGATCGCGAGGCTCAGTAAGGAAGACGTACTTAAAAAGGCAGAATAATTGTTCAAGTCGACTTCCTTACCAGGTACTTATTTATTTTATGTTTGTTATTTTGAATAACTGCTAAAATGAAATACAAAATACTTAGCTCATAATAATGTAATGCTGGTGTCTACCCACCCCCCTGGGTGTGAATCAGCTTATATGATCACCGGTTAAGTTTAATATTGAAAATTTTTATTTTTATTAGTAAAATAAATTTTTGAATATACTTACCCGGTGATCATATATTAAAGGACCCTCCCTTCCTCCCCAATAGAGACCCAGTGGACCGAGGAGAAAATTGGTTCTCTGTTTACTTGGAGTACTGAGTACCTGCTCGACAGATGGCGCTGTTGATGTACACCCCCACCTGCATAGCGATCGCTGGCGTATTTTGTCCGTAGGTTTTTCTGTCGGGCAGCAGAGCTGCAGCTTATATGATCACCGGGTAAGTATATTCAAAAATTTATTTTACTAATAAAAATAACATTTTTCGACTCTTTTCGAAGATATCTACTTGTTCCCCTTTACAAGAGCATCTCCTGAAGATGGGATGAGGAGAAGAAAGCACTTGGAGTTCGCCTTCTGCTGGGTCACTCAGGGCGATAACACACTCACGGGGAGAGAGCTCTATGACGATGCAGCACAAACAGGTAACACACAATTTGTGCCTTTTTAGCATTGGGAAGAAACTGAAGTAAAGATCATTGGCCTCCCATCCCCTTCATACACAACTGCAATAAATCTCTCTTCCTCTGATGGAGCATGACGATCAGGATTAGTCTTAACAGGAACAAGCATGGGGATATTGGCAGATTACGTACAACTGCAGTTATCAGTAAACTATAGTACTGTACAGTAAATTCTTCCTTTCTTTAAGGGTTACTTCAAACTCCTACCTTTTTTTTTTTTGGCTGATTTCAATTTTTTTTTTTTTAATTTAAAAACCACTAGTAAGAAAATTTCATACACCAAATATACATTGGAAATTTTTATAGTTTTTTTTATAGTATTTTCTGGGTCGAACCTGTGACGGCCGGCGAAAAAGTCCTTCTTTGTACTTTTTCTGATATAAATCTTCCAAATATACCAGAGAAAATTAAAAGCATGGAATGCAGAGGTTACAACCCTCGCGCGAGCACCTTGTTGGTGTCGTATATCTAACAAGGGCGTTTGTAAAACACTATTCACAGGCTGTCTTCCATTTAGATAATCCCTTCTTCAAAGGGGGAGGGCCGTGACAGGCCCTAGAGAATACAGTTGGGTTACCCTACCGACACCCACCACTCGCGCTCACTAGGTCATCCTTCTGTTTTGGACTTACCAGCAAAGTTGATAAGTGTTTTGCCCAGTGTTTTTCGAAGTGATTGTCGTTAATTCAACATGACTGACGTTGATACTTCACCCTTACCAATGTTAAGTACCATAGTTTGTTTTGGCAGCTTTTGACAGTACCGGGCATTTGTTCTGTTTCCAATATGGTGGTTTTTAGTTTTGGAAGCGATTGTCTTGCCGAGGTATCGGCAGCCATTTTGGGTTATGTTCGCTTCGGTAAATATTCTAGTTAATTTTGCCCATCTGGTACTCTGTCATCTTGATTATATCACTTAGGTTTTATGGCCTTTTAGTGTTATCATTAATTTTTACTATGGTATTTATTTGCTTGCAAGTCCAATTTGGACCTACGAAGAATAGCGATTTAAAGAATAGCGAATTAAAGTTTAGCGATTTAGTCTGTTAGTTTGTTCTCGCCTCAGAGGCTTCGTTTTAGACTATATCCTTGTTTTTTGTTACGTTATTCTTCGTTCTTGGTTATTACTAAGAAAAGCAATCAATTTTATTAATGTTCTTGTTTTATTGTGTGATGTTAGTTTTTTATTATGTAACCTTGAGAGCGAAAACAGAGACTGCTCGTTCCCTGTTCTTCAGATATGAGTTATCCTTCTCTCGTTTTCTTTGTTAGCTCGAGTAAGAGAGGTGAATTTCCCGTTCTCCGTTTTTATACGATCACGAGTTATTCAAGCCTCCTCTTAGTATCAGAGTTGATGATAGTACGTTTAATATTATAAACGTTTTTATTGATGTGGTTACTGTTAATATAGCTAACACTATTAATAGGTACGTTAGTGTATGAGTCATTTATTGGGGTCGTTTAATACCGACACCCTTAGCTCCGTGAGTTATGCTTAGCTCCGCCTTGAGTTATGCTCCGCTATATGGATACTCATTGGGTGAGAACTAGTTAACGTTCAGGAGCAGATTTTTGGAGTGCAACGGTGAAATCCGGCACTCGGACTCCGGCTGAAGCCTTTTACACACGAACCTTTTTCATGTTTGATCATAATTACACCGTTACGGCCGGCTTCACGGGAGATAACACAATCATTCATTGAGGTTAATGTTATCGTACCGGGAACGGTCACGATATCACGGTGACGGGCCTTTGCTACCGGATCTCCGGTACAAACAGAGATCAAGCAGACGGTCAGAACCGGAGTTAACAATGTGATACCGATTATTACGGTCCCTTTTTCATCGAATCTCCGGCTTCACTGGAGATAACACAAACATTCAGAATGTTATCGTACCGCTGAGGATCACGTTTTCACGATGACGGACCTTTGTCACTAGTTCTCCGTTACAAACAGAGATCAATCAGACGATCAGAATCAGGGTATGAACCCCTTTTTTCATAAATAATCACAATATCGTTATTACGATCCTTTTCATCGAATCTCCGGCTTAACCGGATATCGTACAGGCGATCAGCATTGAGGTTAATATTAGTTTTCCTCTGGTGTTCACGTTGTCACTATGACGGACCTTTGTACCGGGGATTGTTACCGGAGCTCCGGTACAGACAGAGCTCACTCAGACCACGGGGGCCAATCTCTTGTTTTGCTGTAAAGGAAAGGATTTAACATGAATACAAAGTAAACTGTATTTACTTTAATGACACTTTGAATTTGCGTTGGTAATATTCATTAGTTATTCTTGAAAGTACAAATAAAAATATATGAACATAACTATGCCTATATTTATGCATATATTTAATTCTAACTATGTATAAATATGGATAAATATCCATACAACATCGTGTTCAAATAGAAATAAATTGATTATGCCTATATTTATGCATTTTCAATTCTAACTATGCCTAAATATGAATAAATATCCATACAACATAGTGTTCAAATAGAAATAAATTGATTGTGCCTATATTTGTGCATATTCAATTCTAACTATACCTAAATATGAATAAATATTCATACAACATCGTTTTCAAATAGAAATAAATTGATTATGCCTATATTTATACATATTCAATTCTAACTATGCCTAAATATGAATAAATATCCATACAACATAGTGTTCAAATAGAAATAAGTTTCCACTCAGTACTGGGAACCAAACGTTGGCCCCTTCTAATGAAGGGCCGGGTCGAGACTAACCATGCCATGAGAGGCTATCTACTGTTCCTTGAAACAGATGAATCAATAGAATACTAATAGCCAGTAAATAATGTTAGACCCGGTTCTGAACGTCTGAGTCAGGGGTGGCCAACCTGTGGCGGATGCGCCAACAGTGTCACATTTCATGAATACAAGTGTCGAACTATACCCCAAAAGATAGTACATTAAATGATTTTTCTTTAAAATTGATTTTTATGAGTTATACAGCTGATCCCAGCCTGTGAATAGGATCATTAACCAAAGTTCAAGGAACATCCAGACTTATGTCCCCTTTCTTTTACAGAAGGTTCGCCTACATGGTTCCCGTCAAGATGATGATGAATCTCTCTGGCCTGCAAGAGAGGCTCTCCGCCCTTGGTTATCAAAGTTGGGAAGAAATGCTCCATCTAGAGGTCCCTATCTCCTCAGAGTGTCCTCTCTAAGGTTGGACGACGACCCCATGGACGGGCAGGTAGGTGGGGATGAATTTTGAGCCTTCAGCTTTGCAATTACCTACGTCACCGACCTAGGACCCTTAATGGATCCTGATGTTCATGTTACCCTGCATAAACCGTGACTGCTAAAAGCAACACATTCTAGGGAAAACCAAGGGGCTATGACGGAGCTCAAAAGTATGGTAGTGAGTCAGATCCGTTCAGGAACTCAGAAGTTCCCCCCTACAGCCCCAGGCATATCGAAGTAACCTCCTTCGATAAAAACAACGCATAGAGATTTGCCTTTCATGTTCCATATATAGATGGTACCATAAATCTGGATGGCATAGACATCCTCCCTCTGGGGGACCTAGAATTTACTCCCAGGTACTAGAATTCCCGTTCAACGGATTCATTCGATTGAAAGAGATTGCCTTGGTTAGGTTAGACAAGGTACCGAAGGTAACAGTATTATTTCCTAAAGGGCAGGCCCGATCTGTCTGGACCAGGATGTTGTCAGTCTGGGGGTTACGATAATTCCAAGATCTGCCCTTCCAATTCGACCTACACGTTTGATGGTCTGATCGGGTTAGTTGTGGGAAATACGTTCTGTCTGAGGCCTCTATCAGACAGGAATCGATAGTCGGTTACCCACTCGTCATCACAGCCTCCCTCCGATTCGACGTCTATGCATCCAAATCCCCCTCATCAGGTGGTCTACCTCACTGATTCCCCAGGTACACAGCCCAACCCCGTTGGGATGTTTTACCTGCATACAGCCCTAGATCCGAACCCTCAGGCTCCTCTCGTGGACACCAGAGAGGAAGCTACAGGAGTAGAAGACAGTCTCGCCATCGAGACGGACCTAGAAAAAAAAAAAAAAAAAAAAAAAGGGGGGCCTCGGAGAAGGAAAGTACCTAGATTCACCCCCTCACAACGCGGTGGTCCCGGTAGGGGGTAGACTTTACCACTTTCGAGACCATTGGACCTTCGGTCTGTGGGCTCATAGCATAATCTCTAAAGGTTTGAGGTGAAAATGGCCACAAGGTCCTCCTCCTCCACCAGTGACCTTCTCCCAGGAATCCACTCCCATCCTGGAAGAGTACACCACAGGGTTACTCAAGAAGAAGCAATCAAACGGGATCGATCACTGAAGTTCCAAAGCCACCTGTTCACAATTCCGAAGAAAGGCTTGGCGGCATTGAGAGTGGACCTGGACTTGTCAAGCTAAACTCTTACATTCTCTGCGACAAGTTCCGGATGTTGACTATCTCTCAGGTACGGACCTTACTTCCCCGTAGGACCGTCACCACCTCTGTCGATCTTACCGACGACTATTATCTTGCGCCTTTAGCTCGAAACTTCTCTTCTTATCTGGGTTTCCGCCTAAGCAGGAAAGCCTTTGGGTTCAAGACATGCCCTTTGGCCTCAACATTGATCCCAGGATATTCACAAAACTAGGAGAGAGAGTGTTAGAACAACTCAGGAACCAAGAGATACAGATCATTGCTTATCTGGCCGGTTGGCTCATTTGGGCCTGGCCGGTCATAGAAGGCAACAGAGCTACGAAGGAATTATTCCAATTTCTCGACAACCTGTGATTTCGGGTCAATCTCCAAAAAATCTCGCCTGCAACCATCAGTCCGCTTAGAATGGTTAGCCATTCAGTGGGACCTTTCGAAGCACACGTTGTCTCTCCCTTCCAAAAGGTAAGAGGAATAGTTTCAAAGATCAAAAAAAAAAAAAAAAAATGTTCTCAAACACAAACAGGTGTCCGAAGAGCCTTAGAAAGTATCCTCGGACTTTTCCAATTCACTTCAGTAACAGATCTAATAAAAGCCAAACTCAAAGACATCAATCGAGTTTGGAGAAAGAGAGCTACAGTACCTATAAGAGACATGGTCTCGAAGATCCCCTCTGTCTTGAAAATGAGACTACGCCCATGGTCCGAACCGAAGGACCTCTCCAAATCGGTTCCTCTACAATTCCCACCTCCACAAGTGACATTCCATACAGCCGCGTCTCTAAGTGGATGGGGGGAATTACTCCGAACATCAGATGTTTCAGGTTCTTGGTCACTCTCCATGAAACAGTCCCATATCATTGTTCTCAAAGCCATGGCAGTGTTCTTGACCCTGAAGAGAGAGACTCCTCCGAGGTCGACCCACATCAGAGTAGTGTCAGACAGCACAGACGCAGTACACTACGTCAACAGGGGAGGATCCAAGTCACCCAACCTGAATCAGATCCTGGTCACTATCTTCGCCTGGGCAACAGAAGAGAACTGGTTCCTGTCAGCACCTCACCTAGCGGGAGGCCAGAATGTGAGAGCGGACTCACTATCCAGGACGGATCCACTGGAGTCAGAATGGTCTCTAGACATAATTTCATTCCGGTGGATACTCAGGCTCGTTCCAGGCCTCCAGGTAGATCTATTCGCAACTCAGATGAATCACTAACTTCCTTGTTATGTGACCCCAACCCTGGACCCTCGGGCTTATGCCATGGACGCATTACCCCGAGATTGGAACCATTAGAAGAAGATTTCCCTATCTCCCCCAGGGAATCTTCTAAAAACTTTTACACAAACTACGCTCCTTCCCGGGCGCAGTAGCTTTAGTACCACCTCACTGGCCAAGAACAGTTGGTTTCCTCTCCTCCTCGAGTTGAAACTCAGTCCCATCCGGATCCCGTTCCTCAAACTGACCCGAGTATCCAAACTCACTGTGTCAGATTACTCAAGGATAGCCAAAACTCTAACTTTGTGGACTACAGGAAGTTGGCAGCTCGTAGAGATGTGAACATTGAACCGGAAACGATCTCTTCATCGAATGGGACAAAAAAGGGACTCGACAATTCGCCAATATGATTCGGCCGTTAACAACTAGTAGGTCCCCTAAGAGTGCAGACCATACTCGTATGTCCCCGCATTTAGCCATCTCTTTCTTGAGGTTCCTATTTGACAAAGGCCTAACAGTTAGCACTTTAACCACCATCAAGTCAGCTTTGAAGAAGATCTGCCTTGTTGGGTTCAACATTAACCTAGCTGATTCCTATTTCTCATCAACCCCAAAAACATGTGCTAGGCTTCGACCTTCGGTTCGGCCACAAAAGGACTCTTGGTCTATGAACGATGTTCTCAAACTTGCGATGGACACGGACAATGAATCCTGCTCTTATATCACTCTTCTTAGGAAGACTTTATTTCTAACGGCTATGGCCTCAGGTGATGGAACATCAGAACTAGCAGCTCTCACGAAACCCGGAAAACATAGATTTCCTCCCTTCAGCCGAAGTACTCCTTTCCAGACAAAGCTTCCCTAGCTAAAAAATGAGGATCCGCAAAATAGGTGCTCCTCTCGGAAGATTATTCTTCATCCCCAGGATTTTTCTCCGTGTACAGTCACACTCTCAAGCCCCTTTTTAGCTAGAACTGCCACCCGCTCGTCTGGCTCCTTGGTTATCAGGGAACAAGGAGGTACTATTTCCATTCACGGTATCAGGCAACAAATCCTCTACTTCATTAAACATACTAATCCGGAATCATTTCCCCAGGCTCATGATATACGGACAGTAGATGCCTCCAACAATGATTTCCAGAACAGGGACTTTGATGATTTTAAAAAATATACGGGTTGGAAATCCCCTATGGTTGTCAAACGCCAATATCTAAAGATCTTACAGGCCCTTAAATACCCAACGATGGCAGAGGGGAGCCTTATCTCTCCCCATTAATCTCCTCTTCTTCCTTTCTTCCATCTCTTCTCTTCTCCCTCCTACCCGCCACTCACACCACGTCGCCGCTCTCCTTGGTAGTTCGTTAGCCCTATGATATTTGCCATGTTTAATTCCTATGGTTTAACTGTTATTGTAGTTACCGTTCCTTTAATGTTTAGATATACTTAGACATGTAAGGTTTGATGCCTTTTGCGATTCGACACTCAGTTGGTTCCTTGTCGTCATTATTATTTAACCTTACGTTCCCTATGTCATTTGGCTGGTTGGTAATTGGACGGTTACTTTATTATATCATAGTATTGTCGTACATGGTGATTGTATTCTCCTCATTATGTTATTAATTTATTGGGCTTGGAAGGCATTCTCTGGTACTTTTTCGCCGGCCGTCACAGGTTCGACCCAGAAAAGGGATTTTGACGAAGGAAAAATCTATTTCTGGGGAGAGACCTGTGACGCCCGGCGAAACCCTTCCCGATTATTTTTGTACGGACCCACCCTTTCCTTGCCAAGCCATATGTTCTTGCAGAAGGATGACCTAGTGAGCGCGAGTGGTGGGTGTCGGTAGGGTAACCCAACTGTATTCTCTAGGGCCTGTCACGGCCCTCCCCCTTTGATGAAGGGATTATCTAAATGGAAGACAGCCTGTGAATAGTGTTTTACAAACGCCCTTGTTAGATATACGACACCAACAAGGTGCTCGCGCGAGGGTTGTAACCTCTGCATTCCATGCTTTTAATTTTCTCTGGTATATTTGGAAGATTTATATCAGAAAAAGTACAAAGAAGGACTTTTTCGCCGGGCGTCACAGGTCTCTCCCCAGAAATAGATTTTTCCTTCGTCAAAATCCCTTTTTTATATGTATTTTATCAATGTGTAGAAGTTAATTTTAAAGGGGGCTATTTTTCATATGTTAGTTTTTGTTTTTTCTAAAAGTGAATGCACTGATTGTAGACTATATCTCCTATCTTTTCATGTTTGAATGACAAAAACTCTATATTAAAAAGTTAGTAGCAGCTTTTCCCCAGAAAACTTCATATTTTGAAAAATCAAACTTTAATTTAAGTACGTAGAGTATAAGTACTGTATAAGCTTTTAGATGTGATTTTCCTCAGCACTGGGGATCATAAGGACAATTATGATACTGTACACCTGTCAACTATTATGATCTGTCCCAAGCACTCTCAGGCCAGAGATCTTTAAACAGTCACGATCTTCTGATGTTCCAAGACTGTCCAAGACCTGGATCTTCCCACATTCAGAAGCCAGGACAAACCTTCTTATACTCCTATGTTTTACCCGATACCAGTGTCCTACAACTCTTTCACACAATAGGCCGGATCTCAAACTCAGAGATGCCACATTGTGCTCTCAGAGGGGTTAGAGGGATCTTCGCCAACCAAGGATAGGTACATGACTAGGGCTGCTATGCGCTGCATGGTACCATGCTCTCACATACGCTTTCCAAAGGCTAAGGCACGTGGTACCCTTACCCTTGAAGAGCATGAGAGCCAGAAGCAGTTAAGTCGCTGAAGGAGACCAGCCAACAACCATGCGTTCCTTCATCCTCTATAGGGAATTTCCTCGTTTCATTCAGGTACAGGCTAACTTGGGCAGGAAGGATTCCTCTTAAGAAAATTGAGAATCCCAGATCCTACAGCACCTGACTGTTACCCATGGCCATGGGTGTCTCCCAAGCTTCCACTCCAGAAGTTCCTGAAGTATTGCTAGTCAGTCACCAATGTTCTCTTTACCCTCTGGTGTTGTTGGAGAAGAGCAATACTGGATGATCTACCATTGTAGCTGTACAGCAATCCATATCGCTGAAACTCCTCACCTCCAGATAATCTGTGGCCCTAAGATGTTTCCCAGGAGAGATGGGGCACCCGTCCGAGTACAGTATCCTACCCGTTTTGTGGGATATAATCCAGGAAAGAAATATACCTGCTTTTCAATGTACCGGTAATGTGTAATTTATGCAGTGTAGCTACTTTTCAAGCTTTCCAAAGGAGTTTTATAAAGCATTCTGTAGCATTGATGATTGACAGTTTCCATTAGTGACTCATCAACATGGGGCTTATTTCATGGCTGCTTATGAAGTAGGTGCACTCGGGAAGTCATCAACAACAGGACTATTTGAACAAACGTACTCAGTAGACAGGCAATCTGTAAGGGTCGGTTGCAACCCCTGCATCATTGCTTGGTGGAAAGGCTTCTTATTTTATGTTTTCATCATGGCTTAACCGACTCTCCATTCAGCTAACCAAGAAAGTTTCAGTATTCCCCAGTCTCAATCCGTTGGCAGCATTCAAGGATGCATTCAAACATCCCTGAGAATTCGGGATGTTTACTCCTTTCTGCCTGGTTTCATGTTTTGTCAATTATTCAAAAGGTAGATGATACTTAGGCTCGGCATGACCTTGATTTCTCCCAAGAGGTCACACACCGGTGGTATCCAGATCAGCTGTTTTTTCCTTCATTGGAAAAGCTTCTCAATCTTCGCAATGAAGGATAATGCTCGGCCCTCAACACGAAGTTTTCAACTAGGACTTGCGTCTGGACTCTTCGAGAATAGTCTACTCATGAGGAGCTCCTAGAGAGCTTCAGCCACAAGCAATGTTTCACAAGTTCACAGGGCTCCAGCAATCCTGCACAAACCCAGGTGATTGGTGGAAGATAGGGCTTCAGCCCTTCATCATCCTCTATTAGCCTTTCCCTGATGAAGCAAGTAGGAAAAGACATATCTTGGCTTGTGCACAAGTCATTCTAGAGGATAGAGCATTACCATCACCTTGGTTCAGGAGTTCATGATCAGGACCTAAAAGTCAGCCATTAATGACTTTATGTTCTTCTAGTGGGGTACTCTATAATGCTTAAAATTTTTGGTGTGATTCTTGATGGCAAATTTAATTTTGAGAAACTCATTGTCTGTTTCCTCTTCAATTGCACAAAAAATTGGCTTATTGAGAAAGTGAAGATTTTCGGTAATCAACATATTCTGAATTAGTGTTTTAGTTCTTTCGTTCCGCCTTGCTTTGAGTATTGTTCTTCCTGGGTTTCAGCTGCTAAATCCCATCTTAATTTGTTGGGACAGGAACTTAGTCTATTAAATTTCATATTCCTGATGTAGATCTTAATAGCTGGCACTGACATTTAGTTAGTTTGTTATGCATGTTGCAGAAGATTTTTCATAATTGTAACCATCCTTTGCATTCAGTTTTTCCTAGACTACCATCCTGTTCGAAAGACTAGGTATGCAGTTACAGTAATTCTAATGGTCATGCCCTCTCCATCATTAGACTCAAAACTACACAGTATGGTATTCTAGAAATTTATTCCAGCTGTGGCCAAGTTGTGGAATGATCCTTATCCTTAACTTGCAGTTAATGTATTTACGTTGAACTGGCTTACTTAAGCCTCTATTATAGTATATTTATAAAAGGTCCATTTTAATGTTGTTACTGTTCTAAAAATTTGTTATTTTAATTGTTCATTACTTCTCTTGTAGTTTATTTATTTCCTTATTTCCTCTCCTCGCTTGGCTATTTTTCCTTGTTGGAGCCCTCGGGCTTATAGCATCCTGCTTTTCCAGCTAGGTGGTAGATGCTAAACAGATTTTGTAGCAAACCTAGCCCTTCTCGTGACAAGAAACATCTGGTCTAAGATACCCGTTCTGACATCAAGTTTTGAGTGACAGAGAAGATCGACTGGACTTTTTTTACCTCCTTTCTACCCCTTCCTTGGGGTGCAGCAGTCACTTTTATTATTTTCTGGATAGCATTGTAGATGTAAGCTACGAGATCGAGCTACTTTTCTTAACGTACGTATATGTTTATGGGTAAATGTTTGCACTTACTTTTCTCATAAATGACCAAGCAGTGCATTCAGACAAAATATCTTCCACACACAAATAGGTTTCTCCTTGACCGTCGACCAGACGTTGGTAGTGACCTCGCCTAACGCCTACATCATCTTCATGTCCATGTAGTTAGGAGGTTGACACGAGTCGTCACTTTTGCTCCTGTAGATGACCGAAGTGGTTTGATATTTCCTTGGAAAGTAATCCAGCCAGTTTGTTTATAGGGAATCCCGTCCTCCTAAGGATAATTTTCCTATTAAATGACGAAGGTTTGCATGCATGTAGGAACGAATCGCAAATTTTTTAAGTGTAACTTGTATTTTTACTATCTGTACAAACAAAAGTCCTTTAAGTTACGTTTTTCACATCAACCACCTCGCAGTGAGAGCTCGATGGCCTGTCAGTTTGGCAGGTCTTACTTGCCATCCTTCAGCTAACTACTGCCACCTCATGTTTAAGCGGCGCTTGCTCCTATTAAGGAACTTGGGTTTTTTAGTTAAGGAAAATACAAATTACTTTCAAGATAAATTATTATTGTACAGTATTCAAATGATCATTTTAGTTTTGGGGTTTTTCTTTATGGTGAATGTAGTGATGTTTGTTTGGTTTGTTTGTTTTGCATTTAAATTTGTTTTGATGGAACTTCTTTGCTTTCCTTATGTTGAAAATGATTGATGTTTGTTTATCTCTTCCAGGTGTTCTTTAGCTACTATACTCACAAGTATCTTATGAAAATTTTTTTGTTAAGACATCATTGCTCAGTAAGAATTTGAAGGATATGGCAAGTGGAACTTAGATTTTTCATATTGTGTATGGTAAGTATGCATTATTGATGTAATTTAGTGCACACACACAGAAGTAAAGATAATCTTTTTCCAGTAGTAATTCTTCATATCAAATTATTTGTCTCGTGTTGTATTTTCAGGAAGGTCTTCCTTGATAAATTTTTTTTTTAGATTGAAGGATCAAGCCCGGGAAATTCATTCTGATATTTTTGGGTTTAATGTGCTGTGGTAAAGAATTTTCTTGCAAAGGTTAGAACAGGGAATCCAATACGACTAAAAAATATCAAAGTAATATTAGTCTTCCCTGCTGTAGGGTTGGTGTTTCAAAGTGCAAAGCAGGGACTCAATGTGTATTAGGAAGACCTTTGAGTTAAGGCTACATTGAACCTATCACAGCACCCCCAGTGCTGATTGATTGATTGATTACTGTAATTAGGAGTTATCTGGCATCCTGGCATCTAAGGTCATTGATGCCGAATCTCCAGTGCTGAAAGTAATCACGTCATCATCGAGAACCAATACTGATACCTTAGACAATGCTGCTGCAATTTTCACTAGTTTTGAGTTTTCATCATTTTTTCTGTTTGGCACTGGGAAGTGAGAAGTCTGCATCCATTGTTAAGTAATAAGAATTAAGTTGCAATTTATTTATCTGCTATTCCTTAGTACTGTAACAGCTAAATGTAATTGAAGGGTTAAATTACCATTAGAAATTATTTTAGGGGCTGTTTTTTTATGTGATCAGCTTTTTATGGCATATGACACCATTCACTCGTGGCTTTCTTTCCAACATGGAAGTGTTTTGAATGTTTATAGCTTTTCCTTTCTTTCATTTTAGGAATTTTTATGCCCTTCAATTTTCATTTTGGCTTTTATTTTTTTGGGCTCAAGCTTTCTAAGGGATATTTGGCTACAGTGATACTCCCAGAGAATTGACCATAGGTCTCCAGAATTCTAACTCCTGGCGCGAGTATCCTTAAAATTTCTCTTAAGGATATCGCAAGATATCAGGGGATATATATCTTGATACGACACATGGCAATCTTCACCCCGAATAGCGTTTTCGCTTTGAGGGGGAAGAGTGGCGAAATTGAAGGGGAGCCGTTAGCAAGGTTACCCTTCCTCCCCTACTATTACAGGGCTCCAAGATGGCGCTCATTCCTATTTCAGTAGCGCTTTCGCACGTTGTTCTCCCTGCTTATCTAGTGTTTTAGATTGCTATTATCGAGGAATTATTATCCATTCTCCAGCCTCTTCTGCCTCTGGAAAGTTGAGTATTTAATCTTTACAGTGTATAATTTTTAGCTCCCTTCTCACAATGAATTTAGAATAAATTTAATGTGTTCATTGGAGCATAGCCGGTCACCGGAGGCGTCATTTTGGGCGCTGTCGTTCGTCATGCATGCTTTATTTAGTCAGCAGAACGACATTCCCGGTATTTAGCTTTAATGAATTATAGCTATTTAGGCAAAATTTATACTAGGAAGATAAGATCATGCAAATAATTTTCCTCTTCCTAAATGTGCCGATCGTATACGCTAGAGTCTCGGTGATATGGGTAGCCGAGATCTCGCCCCGCTCTAGGCTAACCTAGCCTATGCGCTTTAGTATACTTACATATATTATCCCCGTTTACCCTCGCGTATCGCTTTATCAATTCAATAGGAGATATTATATCTCCTAGAATTAATTATATAATTCGATACTCATCTCCATTGGAGATTTAAGGGTAAACCCTCCTTCCTTCCGAGTGCCGCCATTAGACGACAACCCTATCTTGGTCTTGCCTTAGAGTAGTACACTCCAGCTTGACTAGGCTAGTGTTTGTCTTCTCCCCCTTGCCGGTGAGTATCCCGGCCTGGTTTTAAGATTGCAACTCAGAATATTCAGTCTTTATGCCGACTGCTTGGCTGCCGGGTGAGTAGTCACTCCCCTGCCGGCTTACAGTTGTAGGCATAGGAAGATTAGCTTCCCTAGTCCGCACCTGAAGTGGTAGTACAATGCCGCCACCTTCTCCTCTGCAGTCTAGAAAACGTCTTTGTTTCGGGAGACCCTAGGCTGAAGAATAGACATTCTTCTGCCGCCTAGGATGGCGCCAATATTCAAAACAAGGTTTCATCTGTTTGGAAATGGCGGCAATCCTGCTGCCTTCTCCCGACACAATATAAAAGACCCTTTCCCTGCCCCTCTCTGTTTTTTAGCGATAGCCTAGCCATCGCATGTCTGTGGTCGGTGTCCTACAATCTCCCCGCTTGCCGGGTAGAACGTGGCGCTGGCAGGGCTCCTACATAAGCGGCTTGATAGTAGGACAGTAGTTTATTTTCCAACATACCCTGTGTATCCTTTCACAGTCTATTGTTAAGACCAATCTTATATTTAAGCGAAGTAATCCTTCAATACACCGATGGAAGTAATCAGACCATAATTTACCCACAATATTAATACTTTATGGAAGGGTTAGTGCTAGTATACACTAATTCTAACACTAGAGGTTAGAACCCTTCTCCTTTTGATTTTCCTTTATTAAGGAAATTCTAATATTAATATTAGGGGAGGTCACAGCAATTGGCTAGACAGGAGACACAAGTATGTGTCTTAACTATTTCCTTTCTAGCTTACTATCCTAAGCTATAATGGTTAAGATACCAAAACATTTATTGCTTGAAAATTAATTATGAAGTGTGATAAATTACCGCATACTCATTTCGGTTTCCTTTCTTTACAGGAGGAGCAGAAAATGAAGTGCGGTGTGATGTGCTGTAACCGCAAGAGTAGGAACTTTTGCGGTCACACCATGTGCAGGTCTCATGCCGCCTACGTAGTTACCACCAAAGCCTTGCGATATTGGGACCCCAAGGATTGCAACATTGGTGGCCGAGGGCTTCGGCGACCCCAAGTCAGCGGAGTCAAGGGACGCAGCACGCGAGAAGCTTCGCAAATGGGTACGAGGGTTCCAAAAGAACTCTCTGGGACCGTACCTTCCTAATGATAGGATGGTTAGTCTGCTGTTCCCTAAAGCTGGCACTGATGCCGTCGTGCCCCAGACACGACCCGGGCCTCCCTGCGTCCAGATTGCAGTTGAGGCAGAAGTCAGTGAAGCTATGGAAGGCATGGACATCTACCAGGAGGAAAGGATGTCTGAAGTATCTACGGACACAGAGAAGGATCTCCTTCGGGACGATCCAGAGGAAGAGTCTACCCTTCCTCCAGGAGGAGATGAAGACGACGATTCGTCAGGAGTGGAGGAACCCCTTCTGCCTGTGCCGGCAATAGAACCAACGCCATCTACGTCTTCGGCTCCTACCCCTCCATTGGACGCCATTGGTTGGTAGTTTTGGCCCATATTACCACCCTAATGGAGAATCTTTGCAAGGGAAGCGAAGATTACCAGAGATCTTCGTGAAGCAACTCGGACTGCCGCCTCCCGAGGGTGTTACAAGCGACCCAGAGTTCAAGACCTGCTATCATGCTCCGAGACCAATCCCTGGAGGTATGCAGAGTTCATGCCTATTACCAACGGCAAGCTCTACATCTCGGAGAAGCTGGGAGCAGTTCCCCTGGATGACATTCAGTTCTGGCCGAACTTTAACGCACACCGGGAGTGCTTCATTCGATTGAAGAATGAACCAGCGTCAAAGGAAGAGACGGAACCGAAGGAAGGCACAGGCTCTCTTGACGAGTAGCCTGAAGAAAGCAGGTTATACCAACTCGCGAGTTTCTGCATTGAACAAGAAACACCCTACCTTTCTTGCTCCTGCTGCAAGAGCCTTCCCCTTTACGTCGAAGGCATTCCAGACTGTTGTCGAGGCAGGCAAACCATGCCCTACACTAGAGGAGTGTAGGCCTCTGTCTTTAGCCCTGCCCACAGATGAGGAGTGGAAGGAGGTCCACTTAACCTTCTCAGTAGGAAAGCTAGATGCAGATATCGCGGGACAGCAGTTCAGCTACAACCTCCCTAAGCTGTCTGACTTTCTTTTGCGAAGGGAGTAAGAGACAAAGGAGAGGCTAGCCGCCTCCCTGTCCCTCCAGAGCTGTATAGAGATGTGTGCAGGCCACAATAGCACCCCAGACATGCTCACGGTCCTGGCCAAGATGCATATGGGCACCCTCGTGAAGGACCTGTACGCCTTCATGAAGGCTCGGAGAGCCTTTAGGGAGTTCGTGTTTGATGCCGCGATGGTGAAACACGAACCTAGGAAGTTGATTTCTTCCAGCATCTGGGGTAAAGACCTCTTCTCAAAGGAAGTGATCAAATTAGTAGTCGAGAAAGCTGCCACGGAGAATAGGAACCTTCTCCAAAAGTGGGGCATCTCCTCAAAGAGGAAGCCTTCTCCGGATGCGGGTCCCCAACCAAAACGGAAGACAGAGAAGCCAAGACTACCTTCTCGGCCTCCTCAGCAATATCCCACAGTCACCATGACCGCGATGCCCCAAGTGGTTGCTCAACCACAGACCACCTTCCAAGTGGTGCCTCAACAGCTGGTTGCCCAGTCACCAGCTTTTAACCCAGGGTTTGAGAGCCAAACCACTACCTTTCGTCCGAAAGGAAGAGGTTCTCGAAGGGGCTCCTCACGACACCCTTCACGAGGCAAGGGTGGACGCGGTCACAGTGGCAAGCCCTCCGGACCTCCCAAGCAATGAGATGCTACAGGTAGGAGGGAGGCTTCAACACTTTCGGGATCGTTGGACCTTCGATCCCTGGGCCCACAACCTAATGAAAAATGGACTAGGATGGAAATGGAACAGGTCTCCTCCTTCATTTCCTCAATTCTTCCAACACTCCACCCCCTTACTGGAAGAATATACCTTAGAACTCTTGAGCAGAAAGGTTATAAGGAAAGCAAAGTACATCAAATTCCAGGGAAGGCTGTTTTGTGTTCCCAAGAAGGACTCGGACAAACTCAAGAGTCATTTTGGACTTGTTGCCACTCAACAAATTCATTGAGAACAACAAGTTCAAGATGTTAACCCTTCAACACATAAGGACCCTGTTACCAAAAGGGGCGTACAGTCTCAATAGACCTGGCAGATGCTTACTGGCACCTCCCAGTCAACCGCCCCCTCTCCTTCTACCTAGGATTCAAGCTACAGAAGACAAAGTATGTCTTCAGAGCCATGCCCTTCGGACTAAACATAGCCCCAAGGATCTTCACGAAACTTGCGGACGCAGTCGTACAACAACTACGCCTAGTAGGCGTTCAGGTGGCAGCGTACCTGGACGACTGGCTGGTGTGGGCAGCATCCAAGACTGCTTGTCTGCAAGCATCCAAGAAAGTGATCCAGTTCCTGGAACATCTGGGATTTAAGATCAACTTCAAGAAGTCTCGCCTCTCTCCAGCTCAGGAGTTCCAATGGCTGGGAATCCATTGGAACTTGAAGTCACACCGCCTCTCCATTTCACCAAAGAAGAGGAGAGAGATCGCGGGGTGTGTCAAGAGATTACTGAAATTCGACAGGATCTCAAGATGCCAACAGGAAGGAGTACTGGGCTCTCTCTAGTTTGCAGCAGTAACAGACCCAGTGCTAAGAGCACAGTTGAAAAATGCGTCAGGAGTCTGGAGAAGATACGCATCAAACGCTCAAAGAGATCTATAAAGACTGGTACCGACCTTACTACTATCATTTCTCAAGCCTTGGTTGAAGGTCAAGAGCCTAATGAGGACCGTGCCCTTACAGCCACCCCCCCATCCGTGACCATCCACACGGATGCCTCAACGGAAGGATGGGGAGGTCACTCTCATCAAAGGAAAGTCCAAGGGACTTAGTCGTCTCTGTTCAAGACCTTTCACATCTATATTCTTGAGGCCATGGCAGTCCTCTTGATGCTGAAGAAACTATCCCTTCACAGATCAGCCCACATCAGGCTTGTCTTGGACAGCGAAGTGATAGTGAAATGTCTAAACCGACAAGGCTCGAGATCGCCCCACATCAACCATGTGATGTTAGCCATCTTTCGTTTAGCGAAAAAGAAGAGATGGCAATTAGCAGCTCACCTACAAGGGTTCCGCAACGTGACAGTGGACGCTCTATCCAGGCTAATGCCGATAGACAAGATGGTCCCTAGACGCAGACTCATTCTCCTTCATCTTGGAAAAAGTCCCAGAACTGCAGATCGGCCTCATCACGACGAGCGACAACATGAAACTACCTTGATATGTAGCCCATACGAGGACCCTCTGGCGGAGGCGACGGACGCCATGTCCCTCGATTGGAACAAATGGACCCGAATCTACCTGTTCCCTCCAACCAATCTCCTGCTGAAGGTCCTCAACAAGCAGAGATCCTTCAAGGGAACTTCAGCACTAGTGGCCCCCAAGTGGCCCAAGAGCAATTGGTTCCCTCTAGTGATGGAACTGAAACTGAGGCTGGTCCCTCTTCCGAACCCAGCTCTATCTCAACTGGTTCAGAAGTCGACTGTCTTCGCTTCATCACAGAGAACCCAAAACCTTCATCTCATGATATTCTCGCCTGGGCAGTAAAGAAAAGATTTGGGATCTCAAAAGGCAGTATAGACTTCCTGTAAGAGTACAAGTCAGTCAACCAGAGGCCAATACGAATTGTCTTGGAAAAAGTGGGTTGCTTTCGTAAAAGCAAAAAGGCCAAAAAATCTCGATAGACTTCTGTCTGCCCTTCTTCATCCACCTTCACCAGCAAGGCTTGGCTGCCACCACGATAACTACGTGTAAGTCAGCCTTGACTAGACCTCTTCCATATGCCTTCCTGGTGGACCTAGCGAACGAAATCTTCAACAAGATTCCGAAGGCATGCGCTAGACTTGAGCCTGCAGCCCCTCCAAAGCCCATTTCATGGTCTCTGGATAAAGTCTTACACTATGCTTCAGCCTTGAACAATGAAGATTGTTCTCTTAAGGATCTAAGACAAAAAGTGATTTTCCTGTTCGCCATCGCCTCAGGGGCTAGAATTAGTGAAATAGTAGCCCTATCAAGAGACAAGGGCCATATTCAGTTCACGGAAGCGGGAGAACTGAATCTCTTTCCTGATCCTACCTTTCTCGCCAAAAACGAGCTACTCACCCAAAGGTGGGGTCCCTGGAGAATCTGCCCTCTGAAGGAAGATGTCTCTCTATGTCCAGTAGAGTGTCTAAAGGTCTACCTCCGAAGAACTTCAGATTTCAGGGGAGGACAGCTCTTCAAAGACGAAACCTCAGGATCGAACTTATCCCTAAAACAACTGAGGGCAAAGCTCACCTACTTCATTCACAGAGCGGATCCTGATAGTACACCCGCATGTCATGATCCGAGAAAGATTGCTTCCTCGCTGAACTTTTTTCAGTATATAGACTTTGAGAGACTCCACTCATACACTGGTTGGAAAGCCTCTAGAGTCTTTTATAAACATATGCGAAGCAAGTGCACAACTTAAAACATTTTGTGGTGGCAGCAGGTAGTGTTGTGAAACCTGTCGTCTAGTGCTGCGATGAACAGTGAACTGTTTCAGTTTGGGTGAAAAGGTGTCAACACCTTGTAGTGTAATACCTTTTATCAAGTGTCACCCTGGTGACACTAGGACTGTTCTTTATAGGTGCAGAATCATGCCAATGACACCAATGCCATGTGTACACTTGTACGCATTGTTGATACTTATCCAACATTTACAGTGAAATTATTTTTCAACTGATTTGGAGTGGCTAATGATATTTTTTCCCTTTCAGGTAATGAATATATATACCTTTTATATGTTGGATGTATAATTCTGATGCTAATTTAATACACTAGTTGTTACATTTAAGTTGTCTATTCAAATAAATGTTAAAGGTGTATTTGCGTCTTATTCGCCCCAAAGTAGTTAAATAAAATTAGACGGAGTTTTTTTTACTTAATTTCCGAAAGTTAAGTATATACTTGAAGGTGCTTATACATGTGAAAAAAATCTTTGAATGATGATTACATTTGTTCCAATATAGATACAAACCTTGCTGCTTCTATAGTCGAGAATGACGTTTCCCTTCAAGGGGCAGGAAGCCATAACATTGTTCCATGCTTAGGGGTTATGACGTATAACGGTACCATCATATATTTTTTGTGGTTTGGATGACCGTATAGAAGCTGACCCAAGGTTGAGGCACTTATGCAAACCCACAGATACAGTACTTTCGTGTAATTCTCGGGTAAGCTTCCATCAGGACGACATGGCTTGAGCCAAAAAAACGTATTTGGAAGCAAAGCGAAAAATCTATTTTTGGGTGAGATGGCCATGTTGTCCTGATGGACCCACCCTCCTTTTCTATGAAAAGGGTTGTACAACAAACCCCACCCGAAACTACTATATCTGTAGCCACCATGCTTAATTGCTACAAGGAATGGGTATCCATATTGGGCCCTGTAGTATTACGGGAAGGGGATCCACTGGGTAACCTTGATGATGGCTCCCCTTCAATTTCGCCACTCTTCCCCCTCAGAGCGAAAACTCTATTTGGGGTGAAGATTGCCATGTATCATATCAAGAAATACGTCCCCTGATATTATGCGATATCCTTAGGAAAAATTTTAAGGATACTTGCGCCAGGAGTTAGAATTCTGGAGACCTATGGTCAATTTTCTGGGAGTATCACTGTAGCCAAATATCCATTAGAAATCTACCTGAAGGAACCTTCCATCAGGACGCCATAGCCATCTCGCCCAAAAATAGATTTTTCGCTTTGCTTCAAAATCCGTTATATAGGCATTTCAAAAGTGGATGGCATAATTTGAGGGTGATGTTCTCTATGTAAATAATGAAAATAATTCCCATGAATTTATGTTCAGAAATATTTGATTTCTGAGTTATAGGCTATTGAACCAATTACAGTACAGTACTTCCTGTCGTGTCCTGGTCGTTGGTGGACAGTCGCCTCTGCCTCTCTCTGTATCTAGCGTATAATTATCTTCCAAGCCCTCGTACTGTCAATGTACTTTGTTCTCTGCCTTCCCCTCGATCTCCCCTCTTTCCTCCTAGTGACACCTAAATGCTCTATTTTCTGTCTTCTTCTGACATGTCAAGGAAAACTCGGTTGTTATTATTATTATTATTATTATTACTACTTGCTGAGCTGCAACCCTATTTGGAAAAGCAGGATGCTATAAGCCCAAGGGCTCCAACAAGGAAAATAACCCAGTGAGTAAAGAAAATTAGGGAATAAACTACAAAAGATATTTAAGAATAATATGAAAATAAATCTTAATCTCTAGTTTCCTTTACCATTGCTCTCTGCACTCAGTCTTTCCATTACCACCTCATTTGTTACTCTGTCCCTCCTAGGTATTCTGAGCATCCTCCTGTAAGACCACATCACGGCTGCATTTCATTTGTTTCCCATCTCTTGTTATTATCATGCTCTCTGACCTATACATATGGGTGGACCACACACACATTTTTAAAGCTCTAATTCTTGTTTTTGCACCAATTCTATTATCTGTCAGCAGATTTTGCTTGTTTTTAAAGGCATTTTTGGCTATCGGGATTCTCCTCTCTTTCTCGTTTTGCTCTACCATCTTTAATTGCCAAGCTACTTGGATAAACAAAGTTGTTTGTTTTTACTTATTAGGGGTACTGGGGTGTTTGATGCCACTACCATTTCAGTTTTTATAACATTTATTCTCGGTTCCATTAATTCACTCTGTTCACTGTATCCAGAAATCCTTGTGACTTTTCGGCAGTTTAAGCAGTGATCACTGTGTCATCTGCATAACGAGTGTTATTTATTTTGACTCCTCCAATACTAATCCTTTCCATACCTATTTAGTTTCTCAAGATAATTTCCCCATATAATGCAAATAGATCTGAGACAAAACATGGCCCTGGCGCACTCCTCTCTATATTTTGATTTATGATCTCAAATTTTATCGATGTTGACTGTTGCCAGTAGACTCCAGCATAAGTTGGCAAGGAGTCTGATGTCACTGCCATCTAGGATTAATCTTTGCAGGATTTCTATTAGGCCTGTGTGCCTCACTTTATCAAATGCTTTCTCATAATTAATAAAGCACATATACCCATCTTTTTGCATTTCAATAGATCTTTCTATTATCATTCTTATGATAATAAGAGCCTTTCTAGTACATTTTTCCCTTAGCAAAACTATACTGTTTTTTATTAATTTCTGGTTAAAACTTTAGTTTTATTCTGTTTAAAATTACTGTCTGTATAATTTTGTGATTTAACTCGTTAAGCGGATGGTCCTAAATAAAAGGGATTTTGACGAAGGAAAAATCTATTTCTGGGAAGAGGCCTGTGACGCCCGGTGAGAAAGGTCCTTCCTTATACCTTTCCTAATATAAATCTTCCAAATATACTAGAGAAAGATAAAAGCATGGAATGCAGAGGTTACAACCCTCGCGCGAACACCTTGTAGGTGTCGTGTATTAAACAAAGGCGTGTGTAAACCACTATTCACAGGTTGTCTTCCATTTAGATAATCCCTTCATCAATGGGGAGGGCCGTGACAGGCCCTAGATAACATGGTTGAACTCCCCAACGACACCTACCACGCGCGCCCTCTAGGACATCCTTCTGCAAGAACATATGGCTTGGCAAGGAAAAAGAGGGGTGGGGTCCGTATCAAATAACCGGGAAGGGTTTCACCGGGCGTCACAGGCCTCTTCCCAGAAATAGATTTTTCCTTCGTCAAAATCCCTTTTCTGGGGGGCCTGTGACGGCCGGTGAGAATGTACCAGAGAATGCCTTCCAAGCCCAATAAATTAATAACATAATAAGGAGAAAACAAACACCATGTAAGGCAATAATATAATACTGTAAGTAAACATAAATCATAAACTAGCCATAGGCATAGGGGATGTAATGCTAAAATAATATGAGGACCAGGGATCACCTGAGTGTCCCGTCGTGAAAGGAATCAACCTTACATGTCTAAGCATATCTAAACTTTACAGGAATGATAATTACAATAACAGTTAAATCATAACAATTAAACATGGCAAAATAACTTAGGGCTAACGAACCACCCAGGAGAGTGGCGACGTGGTGTGAGAGGTGGTCAGGAGGGAGGAGAGAAGAGATGGAATAAAGAAATAATCAGAGATTAATGGGGGGAGATAAGACTCCCCGCTGCAACCGTAGGGTATTTAAGGGCCTGTAAGTTCTTTAGATAGTGGCGTTTGAAAACAATAGGAGACTTCCAACCCGTGTATTTTTTAAGGTCATCAAAGTCCATGTTCTGGAAGTAATTGATAGAGGTAGCTATTGACCGTATATCATGAGCATGGGGAAATGATTCCGGGTTAGCATGTTTAATGAAGTAGAGGATTTGTTGTCTGATACCTTGAATGGTCAAAGTACCACCTTGTTCCCTGATAAATAAGGGGCCAGACGAGCGGGTGGCAGATCTAGCTAAAAAGGTCCTGAGAGTAGTGACTGGACACAGCGAAGGATCCTGGGGAAGAGAGATGATCTTCCAAGGGGACCACCTATTTTGCGGGTCCTCATTTTTTGCCAGGAAAACTCTGTCTGGGGTAAGCAGTACTTCGCCTGTAGGGAGGAAATCTATGTTTTCCGGGTTACGTGAGAGCGCTGCTAGTTCTGAGATTCTAGCACCTGAGGCCATAGCTGATAGAAATAACGTCTTCCTAAGCAGAGTGATATAAGAGCAGGACTCGTTGTCAGTGTCCGACGCGAGTTTGAGGACATTGTTCAGAGACCAAGAGACTTTTTGTGGCTGATCCAACGGCCGAAGCCTAGCACATGCTTTTGGAATAGATGAGAAATAGGAATCAGCTAGATTAATGTTAAACCCAACCAGGAATATCTTCTTCAGAGCTGACTTGATGGTAGTTATAGTGCTAGCTGCCAAGCCCTTGTCAAATAAGAACCTAAAGAACGAGATGGCTAAATTCGGAGTCATACGAGTGTGGTCTGAATTCTTTAAGAAACCTGCTAATTTCTTAACAGCCGAATCATATTGACGAATTGTCGAGTCCCTTTTGTCCGCTTCGATGAAGAGAACGTTTTCTGGGTCAATGTTTGCGTCTTTATGCGCTGCAAACTTCATGAAGTCCACAAAGTTAGGGTTTTGGCTATCCTTGAGGAATCTGACACAGTCTGTGTTTGAATTACTTGGGTTAGTTTGGGGAATGGAATCCGGAAGGGTCGGAGTTTCAGCTCGAGGAGGAGAGGAAACCAACTGCTCTTTGGCCAGTGAGGTGCTACTAAGGCCACTGTCCCCCGGAAGGAGCGTAGTTTGTGCAATACTTTCATTAGAAGATTCACTGGTGGAAATAGGTAAATCTTCCTCCAATGGTTCCAATCCAGGGTTAATGCGTCTATGGCATAAGCCTGAGGGTCCATGTTTGGTGTCACATAACAAGGAAGTTTGTGATTCATCTGAGTTGCGAATAGATCTACCTGAAGGCCCGGAACCAGCCTGAGTATCCACTGGAATGAAATTATGTCCAGAGACCATTCTGATTCCAGTGGTTTCATCCTGGATAGTGAGTCCGCTATCACATTATGGACTCCCGCTAGGTGGGTTGCTGACAGGAACCAGTTCTTTTCTGCTGCCAAGGTGAAGATAGTGACCAGGATCTGATTCAGGTTGGGCGACTTGGATCCTCCTCTGTTGATGCAGTGTACTACGGCTGTGCTGTCTGACACTACTCTGATGTGGGTCGACCTCGGAGGAGAGAGCCCCTTCAGGGTCAAGAACACTGCCATGGCTTCGAGAACATTGATGTGGAAGTGTTTCATGGCGGGTGACCAAGAGCCCTGAAACATCTGACGTTCGTAGTAACCCCCCCATCCACTCAGAGACGCGTCTGTATGAATTGTCACTTGTGGGGGTGGGAATTGAAGAGGAACCGATTTGGAAAGGTTCTTCGATTCGGACCATGGCTGTAATCTCATTTTCAAGACAGAGGGGATTTTCGAGACCTTGTCTCTTAAAGGTACTGTGGCTCTCTTTCTCCAAACTCGATTGATGTCTTTGAGTTTGGCTTTCAATAGGCGATCTGTTACTGAGGCGAATTGCAGAAGGCCGAGGATTCTTTCTAAGGCTCTTCTGGACACCTGCCTGTGTTTTAGAAAATTCTTGACCTTGGAAGCTATTTCTCTTACCTTTTTGGGAGGTAGAACCAGCTTGTGCCGTGCAAGGTCCCACTGTATGCCTAACCATTCGAAGCGGTCTGATGGAAGTAGGCGGGATTTTTGGAGATTGACCCGAAATCCCAGGTTGGCGAGAAAACGAAGTACTTTCTTCGTAGCTCTGTTGCACTCCAGGGCTGACCGAGCCCAAATAAGCCAATCGTCCAGATAAGCAACGATCTGAATCCCTTGGTTCCTGAGTTGTTCTAGCACCGTCTCTCCCAGTTTCGTGAATATCCTGGGTGCAATGTTGAGGCCGAAGGGCATGACTTTGAATGCAAAGGCTTTCCTGCCTAGACGGAAACCTAGGTAAGGAGAGAAGTTTCGAGCTATTGGTACGTGATAATAGGCGTCGGTAAGATCGATAGAGGTGGTGACAGCCCCACGGGGAAGCAGGGTACGTACCTGAGAGATGGTCAACATCCGGAACTTGTCGCAGAGGATGTAAGAATTTAGCTTTGACAAGTCCAGGACCACTCTCAATGCCGACGAGCCTTTCTTCGGAACTGTGAACAGGCGGCCTTGGAACTTCAGCGATCGAACCCGTTTGATTGCTTTTTTCTGTAGTAACTCGGTGGTGTACTCTCTCAGAATGGATGTGGGTCTCTGGAAGAAGGTCACTGGTGGAGGAGGGGAACCTTGTGACCATTTCCACCCCAAGCCTTTGGAGACTATGCTGTGAGCCCACGGACTGAAGGTCCAACGGTCTCGAAAGTGGTAAAGTCTCCCCCCTACCGGAACTATATCATTGCGAGGGAGTGAATCTAGGTTCTTTCCCTCCTCGAGAACCCCTTGTCCTAGGTCCGCCTCGTTGACGGAACTGTCCTCTAGCCCTGTAGCTACCTCTCTGGTGTCCACGAAAGGGACCTGAGGGTCCGTAGCTAGGGATGTATGCGGGTGAGGGCATCCAAACGGGGTTGGGTTGGGTACCTGGGGGAGCAGTGAGGTAGACCACCTGTTGAGGGTGTTTCGGCTGTAGAGGAGACGAAGCAGTGGGAGACTGTGAAGACGAGTGGGCAATCGACGATTGTTGGTAGTGACCTCGGCTCGTCTTGTAAGGGGCAAACCTCTGTTTCTTCCTGAAGAAGTTTTGTTTTTGCCCTTCAACCCTCTTTTTGGCAGTGAGGCCCCACCTCACTTGCAAATTTTGATTTGCTCTCGCAGCGTCTTGTAGTACCTTGTTCACCTCCTCCTGAGGAAAAAGGTTCTTACCCCAGCAGGGGGAAGCTATCAGCCTATTCGGTTCATGCCTGATCGTGGCCTCAGAAAGAACGTGCTTCCTGCAACTAACCCGAGCCGAACAAAACTCGTGTAAGTCTATTTGGAAGGACAGAGACAGGTTCTTTGTGAATATCCGGAACATGGTCTCGGTCGGGTAAAGTGAGGTTAGGGACTCCACGGAGGTAATGGAGTGGAGAGACCTAGCCAACCTATTCCGTGCCTCAAACTCAGTCTTGAGAAGAATATCTGGTAATTTAGGAAGCTTCTCGGAGAACAGATAAGAGGCACAGTCTGGGTCTAACTTCTCTACTGTGAAAGTAGCGGGGGCATCATCCCAGATAGTAACGGTACTCGGAATGAGCATGGAGGTGGGATCGGTCTCTTTAAGAGCTGGCATGGCAGAACCTTCTTTGATAGCCTGAAAAGTAAGAGCTGCCACTTTATCTGTAATAGGCAAGGTAATACCTGGAGAAGCTGTAAATATGGTGTAGGCTCCTTTGTGTGGGGTGAGCTTGGAATTCGTGCAACCCCAGTCTGACAACGTCCTGGCCCAGAAAGATTGGGCCTGCTCTTTAGGGAATATTACCGTTTCCTTCGGTACCTTGTCTAACCTAACCAAGGCATGTTCTTTCAATCGCACGAAGCCGTTGAATGGGAATTCTAGTCCCGGAGGGTAAAATTCTAAGTCCTCTAGAGGACGGGTGCCTATGCCCTCTAGAGTTATGGCACCATCAATATATGGAGCATGTAAGGCAAACCTCCAAGGGTTGTTTTTCTCGAAGGGAGGTAACTTCGATGCGTCCGGGGCTGAAGGAGGGGGCATCTGAGTTCCGGAACGGATGAGACTTGCCACCATATCTTTGAGCTCCGTCATAGCTCCTCGGTCTGCCCTAGACTGTTGAAGATATTGTTGTATCTGCTCTTTCACAATATCCCTGACCATGGCGGCGGATAAAGGGGGCTCCCGAGCTTGATCCTCTAACGAAGCCCTGGACTTAGTAGACTTTGACTTCTTAGGAGTCACGGTTTTAGGTATAGCAATATGAACATCAGGATCCTTTGAGGGTCCCGGAACCGGTGACACTGATAATGGCAAAGCTGAAAGCTTAAAGGTACGTAGTGGCTTCACCTTGGGTCGTACAGGAATGGAGGAACCTAGAGTAGAAGCCGTAGGTTTATCAAAGCCGTGAAAGGAAGTAGAAGAGGAAGGAGTGTGGGGTGAAAGGGGGTCCACCAACTCAACACCACCTACCTGCTCATCCATGGGTTCCTCGTCCAGACCTAGGTAGGGCTCGGCCTCCGTCACTAAAACCTCTTCCTCAGTTAGAATGGTTTCTCTAATCACTTCAATTAACGGGGCCGCTGTCTCCGGTGGAACTGCTGCAGTAGTAGAGCCTGGGAATAGGTGAGAAGCCATGTCTCCATCAAGAAGATAGGGTGCGCCAGCAGGCGCATTCCTCCCAAACCCTGACACCCAAGTCCGGAGAGTAGCTCTCGCCTCCCTGAGAGATTCATCATCAGCCTGAAAGAGGAGAGGGAATTAATGATGAAGTCAAAACTGAAGTCAATATACAAAGAGCAATTAATTCTTCGCAAAGAATATTAACAGGGCCACTAGAACCAACTTACCTCCTCGCTCAGGAGTAGGGCTGACAGCCCATAGCAGAGCATGCATGCCTCCGGAAACCATATCGTATAGGGGGCTTGTCCCGGTTCCCGAGAGAAGGATATGGCGCAATGGGCATGGGCCCGGCATAGATCATGGCCCATGGAATCAGTAAAGGCAGCGGAGCAGCCCCTGGCAGTGCAGCGGACTTTCTGTAAAAAGAAAGAAGACATAAGTCTGGATGTTCCTTGAGATTCTTGTCATTGACTTATGAATCAGAAACACTTAAATCTTAATTAATGTGTGAGTATGGTAGTAGCTAACACCTTAATAAAATAAGAAATTATAATAGAAAACCAGTAACCACATAGCATGAATCTCTAAACTTCATCGATATCACACTGTTAACTCCGGTTCTGGACTCCTGCTTGATCTCTGTTTTTACCGGAGGTCCGGTAGCAAAGGCCCGTCATCGTGATATCGTGACCGTCTCCGGTACGATAACATTATCCTCAATGAATGAGTTATCTCCAGTGAAGCCGGAGATACGATGAAAACGGGGGCCTTAACTGTGTAATTGTGATCAAACATGACAAAGGTTCGTGTGTAAAAGGCCTCAGCCGGAGTCCGAGTGCCGGATTTCACCGTTGCACTCCAAAAATCTGCTCCGGAACGATAACTAGTTCTCACCCAATGAGTATCCATTATAGCGGAGCATAACTCAAGTCGGAGCCAAGCATAACTCAAGGCGGAGCTAAGGGTGTCGGTATAAAACGACCCCAATTAATGACTCATACACTAACGTACCTAATAATAGTGTTAGCTATATTAACAGTAACCACATCAATAAATCGTTTATAATATTAAACGTACTATCATCAATTCTGATACTGAGAAGAGGCCTGAATAACCCGTGATCGTATAAAAACGGAGAACGGGAAATTCACCTCTCTTACTCAAAGAAAACGAGAGAAAGGATAACTCATACCTGTAGAACAGGAAACGAGCACTCTATGCTTTCGCTCTCAAGGTTACATATTAAAAATTAACATCACACAATAAATAAGAAATTTAATAAAATTGATTGCCTTTCTTAGTAATAGTAATAACGAAGAATAACGACAACGTAATCAAAAAACAAGGATATAGTCTAAAACGAACCCTCCAGGAGGGTACAAATTAACAGACTAAATCGCTAAGCTTTAAATCGTTACTATGCTTTAAAACGCTAAGCTTTAAACCGTTACTATGCTTTAAAACGCTATCTTAAATCGCTATTCTTCGTAGGTCCAAATTGGACTTGCAAGCAAATAAATACCATAGTAAAAATTAATAATAATTAATGATAACATAAAAGGCCATAAAACGTAAGTGATATAACCTATCTGACAGAGTACCAGATGGGCAAAATTAACTAGAAAATTTACCGAAGCGAACATACCCAAAATGGCTGCCGATATCTCGGCAGGACAATCGCTTCCAAAACTAAAAACCACCATAATGGAAATGGAACAAATGCCCGGTACTGTCAAAAACTGCCAAAACAAACTATGGTACTTAACATTGGTAAGGGTGAAGTAACAACGTCAGTCATGTTGAAATAACGAGAAATTCTTCGAAAAAACACTGTGCCCAAAAAAAAACTATGCTTGCTTGAAGTCCAATTAAAGAAGGATGTCCTAGAGGGCGCGCGTGGTAGGTGTCGTTGGGGAGTTCAACCATGTTATCTAGGGCCTGTCACGGCCCTCCCCATTGATGAAGGGATTATCTAAATGGAAGACAACCTGTGAATAGTGGTTTACACACGCCTTTGTTTAATACACGACACCTACAAGGTGTTCGCGCGAGGGTTGTAACCTCTGCATTCCATGCTTTTATCTTTCTCTAGTATATTTGGAAGATTTATATTAGGAAAGGTATAAGGAAGGACCTTTCTCACCGGCCGTCACAGGCCCCCCAGAAATTACATTCGTCTGCACCAGGCTTCTTGGGTATTGCTATGAAAATTTATTCATACATCTGTTATGGAATGTACCCTGTGTCATATACAGTATACGCTTAGCTAACTCTACAATTTTTCTTGTTCTGAAATCCCCACTTGCTAATATCATTTAGAATTGTCACATTCTCATTCCCTTTATGCTATTTCTAATACATGTAACACCAATTATTTCCTCATCTGGTAAGTCTGAGCCATTCATGGATATATGTAGTCTTGGTCCCTGACCCAATGTCTTTAAAAATCCTTTACACACTCCTTCCAACGTTTCAAGAGACACCCAATCTCCATCACAATTACTCCATCCCTGTTTTTAATCAGTTCCTCTTTGTTTTCTTCCTTCCAACCACATCTTCTTTTATCTTTCTATGCATGCTTTCAATCTTATGTCTCTAGTTCCTCTATCTCCTTACGCTGATCATTAATCCAGTCCTCCTTTTCAGCTTTGCATCTTTGTTTAATTTCCAAGTTCAGCACTTCATACCTTAGTGGGTTCCTTTCTTTATGCATGATTCTCTCTTCCATCATATCCAAGATTCTGTCTGTCATCCATCTCTGCTGCCCTCTTCCTTCCTGCTTGGGCATCATTTCTTTCGGTGGCTAAGTAAGAGCTAGTTGTATATTTCTCCAGTGCCTGTCAGTCACCTCCTCCCCCTCCAGGGGTTCTTCACTGTTAAAACACTTCATTTCTGCCACATAAGTGCTATATGCCTCTTTAAGAAGTTTATTTGTTAAAAGTAGTTTTGGCTCTCCTCTTCTCTTTTTTTTCCGAAATACGTTCTTCAATTTTAAAGCAATATCTACTACTGCATGAACATGATCAGTATAGAAATCCACCCCTGGGTAAGTCCTGCCACCCCTGGGTAAGTCCTGACATTTCTGGAAATGTTTAATTTTATAGCAATAAAGTCTCTGATTTTTACTTCTTCCTTCTGGAT